>NC_053392.1:392119554-392419554 GCF_905171765.1 Bufo bufo
ACAAACTTATTTTCTTTCTGTGCCCGTTCCGTTTTTTTCTTTTGCGGACTGTATGCAGGACCATTCATTTCAATGGGTCCACAAAAAAAACGGAAATTACTCCGTGTGCATTTCATTTCCGTATGGCGATTCCGCAAAATAATTGAACATGTCCTATTATTGTCCTCATTACGGACAAGGATAGGACTGTTCTATTAGGGGCCAGCTGTTCAATTCCGCAAAATACGGAATGCACACGGACGTCATCTGTATTTTTTGCGGATCCGTGTTTTGCGGACCGCAAAATACATACGGTTTGTGAGGCCTTAATCAGAGGAATGGGTCAGTTAAATGGATTGAATAACGGTACGAATCTAAAGCCTTCAGTTTCTATCCGCCATTCATTGATTTCACTGTTAAAAAAAAAAAAAAACATGAAAAGCACCTTTCTGTCATGTTTCCATTATTTTGGACAGTACGTGTTCTCCCATCAAAAGTCACACTGAGAAAAACTGATGCTAATATTAAACCATTGAACTCAACGTTAATAATAGCAGGAACATTATTTTTATTTTCAGTTCTTTAGGCCTCATGCACACGACCGTTCCGTTTTTTGCGGTCCGTAAACCGCGGATCTGCAAAAAACGGAAGCCGCCCGTGTGCCTTCCGCAATTTGCAGAACGGAACGGACGGCCCATTGTAGACATGCCTATTCTTGTCTGCAAAACGGACAAGAATAGGACGTGCTATATTTTTTTTGCGGGGCCTCGGAACGGAGCAACGGATGCGGACAGCATACGGAGTGCTGTCCGCATCTTTTGCGGCCACATTGAAGTAAATGGGTCTGCATCTAAGCCGCAAAAACTGCGGCTCGGATGCGGACCCGAAAAACGGTCGTGTGCATGAGGCCTTAACAGAATGAAAATCATTAGTGCTGATGTGAACTTGTACATGCACAGATGTCCATGGCTTCACTCACATCTGCATCAGATGCTCCATTTGAAGCAGCACTTTTCCTCAGGAGAAGCTCCGTCCAAGGCAGGACTTTTGCCTTCTTTTTTTTTTGCTTTTATCAGGTGGCAACAATGGAGGATGCATACAGCACATACAGCGGATTCAGATTCTGTTAGGACATTCCCACAAAAAGTGATTCCTCACTGGTCTTAAGGTGCATTTACACGGCCTGAGAATCGGGCAGATTATCGGGAATGACCTTTCCTTCCATTCCTCCCGACAATCTGGCCATGTAAATGTGCAGCCGATCACCTGATAAATGAGCGTTTCGCTTGTTCATCGGGTGATCCTGTCGTTTATGCAGGCACCACAGATCATGGCTTATGGTCTAAGCGTGATCTGCTGCTCAGAAACCATAAATCTGTATGAGGGCGAGGGATCGCTATTGCATTGCATCACAATTAACGAGCAGCCAACTGTAGGGAAGGAATGCTTCCTTCCCAACAATCGGCCACTAAGTCTGCCCCTGTAAATCCAGCTTTAGAGGATAGGAAGAGGAGTTATGTCTCCTCTTCATCTGCTTCCTCAGAGGAGGAAACAATTATTACAAAAAAGATACACATTGGTGGCTGGAAAGGGCTGTGCAATATGTGAACCCCTCTCAGGCTCAGAATATGAGGAGAGGGGTACATGAAGCTGTGTCAGTTTCTGAGAGACTATTCACACAGCTGGTGAGACATACCCTGCACCTCAGATAATGTGGTACTGCAGCTGGTGAGACAGACCCTGCACCTCAGGTAATATATGACTGCAGCTGGTGAGACAGACCCTGCACCTCAGGTAATATATGACTGCAGCTGGTGAGACAGACCCTGCACCTCAGGTAATATGTGACTGCAGCTGGTGAGCCAGATCCTGCACCTCAGGTAATAGGTGACTGCAGCTGGTGAGACAGACCCTGCACCTCAGGTAATAGGTGACTGCAGCTGGTGAGACAGACCCTGCACCTCGGGTAATAGGTGACTGCAGCTGGTGAGACAGACCCTGCACCTCAGGTAATAGGTGACTGCAGCTGGTGAGACAGACCCTGCACCTCAGGTAATAGGTGACTGCAGCTGGTGAGACAGACCCTGCACCTCAGGTAATAGGTGACTGCAGCTGGTAAGACAGACCCTGCACCTCAGGTAATAGGTGACTGCAGCTGGTGAGACAGACCCTGCACCTCATGTAATAGGTGACTGCAGCTGGTGAGACAGACCCTGCACCTCATGTAATAGGTGACTGCAGCTGGTGAGACAGACCCTGCACCTCATGTAATAGGTGACTGCAGCTGGTGAGACAGACCCTGCACCTCATGTAATAGGTGACTGCAGCTGGTGAGACAGACCCTGCACCTCATGTAATAGGTGACTGCGGCTGGTGAGACAGACCCTGCACCTCATGTAATAGGTGACTGCAGCTGGTGAGACAGACCCTGCACCTCATGTAATAGGTGACTGCAGCTGGTGAGACAGACCCTGCACCTCATGTAATAGGTGACTGCAGCTGGTGAGACAGACCCTGCACCTCATGTAATAGGTGACTGCAGCTGGTGAGACAGACCCTGCACCTCATGTAATAGGTGACTGCGGCTGGTGAGACAGACCCTGCACCTCATGTAATAGGTGACTGCAGCTGGTGAGACAGATGCCATTTCCCAGATCCCTTCTCCTTGTAGTCTGTTCTAATGAGGGATTAATATATACTATGGCCCTGTTCCAGATGCCTTGCTTCTTTTTTTCCAATTGTTTCCTCTTCTATGGAAGAAGGTGAAGAGGTTTTATACTGGATATACAGACAGCAGCACGACTAGCTCAAACATCATAGTGATTTATGGTGCTGTGAGTCCCAGCCGGCAGGACCATAGGTTTACCGTCCTTGCTCACAGCATTACTTGAGTATAGTAGACCCACGGTTGGGATGGAACTCACAGCATCATAAATCAGTGTGATGTAGTGAGTGTGGATCAGCTGAGCTCCGGTCATTCCAGGAAATGCAGCAGTCAGACAGATAATTTTTCTGGGATCACACTGCGATGTGTTATGAGGAGCTCCTGCTGGTCCCAATTTACTCGAAGCTCTGCATAGCACATCTATGCCGGAGACCCTTCAGTGGAGCGCAGCAGGCACAGGCAGGAGCAGCGATGTGTGCTTATGCCAGTATTGAGCTGACTGCGATACCTATTCCTGATAAACTCTGGAATCTATACACAGCACGGATGCTGTATGCGCAGCAGTAATAAGCGCTGTGTACAGGCTGGAACTATGGGGAATATTCTGACGGGAAATCAATTAATAAAATACCTTACAAAAATTAATTTTAGAGCATGACTGCAGTTGGCGAGAGGTTTTGTGAATGATTAATTACACTTTAAATACAAGTGAATGCTGTGAGCACCTCCTTGTGGTGGCTGCAGAGAGGCTTTTTTTTTGCTTTCCCTAAAAAATATGTTCCTGAAAAATATTAACAGGCGGTGCTCTGAATGGTGAAGCAGGAAGACTTCTCCCCGCTCCACCATTCAGCCTGCAGACACAGATCAAGCTGCCAGCCAGTGCTGTAGAGTGATCTGTGCCTGCAAGAAAGAGAGGAACGGGACAAGGTGAGTAGTTACTGTGGTTTTTTTTTTTTATACCGAGGGGGCACAGAGGGCTTTATTACTATGCAGGGGGCACACAGGACTTTATTACTATGAAGGGGGCACAGGGGACTTTATTACTATGGAGGGGGCACAGAGGGCATTATGGCAGGCACAGCACTATGCCTTTTGCGCTGTGGCATTAGAAGACTTTAAGTCTAACAAGACTGTCTATTACTCTGTAATTCCTCTAGTGCCATTCTATAGAAACAGTAGGTTTAAAGAGAACACCAAATGCTTCAAATAACTTCTTTATTAACTTAAACTTTTCTTCATATATAACACTGCTACCTCCACAGCAGATAGTCCATGTACAAAACACGTGATGAATGAAGTATCACAAAATGGTGGTATGCATAAGATAGTGGTTCAACTGTTCAATCTTGTCATTTAACATAAAATGGTGGATATATTTCTCTCTTCAGTATCTGTACTGTCACTTTAAGTTATTTAAGCACTTTATGATCTCTCTGAATGGTTGCAACTGGTGGAACTGTAAGTAAACACATATATATCTAGTTCAGTATACAGTTCTAAACACAATACCAACAATATGAACATTATATAACTGTTTTAACTACCTATTTTGGCCTCTTGTTTCCATAAAAATTAGCTCTCAGTTGAGTGAATGTCTCTTCAGCTCCTGTCTATGGTGACTAATGATTCCAGCAGCTCCTGCTAGGGGAATTCCCAGACAGGCTGTGTGTGAGGCTGGCTGTGATTGGTGAAAACTCTTGCTGTGTGAGAAGCTGGCTGTGATTGGTCTAGACTTCTGCCCAGCAACAACAGATTAGCACGTTGCTTTCTGTTGTTTCTGCTGTGTCACTGAGCTTACCTTACATTACAAAATGAATCTTAAAGACATATTATCTTTTTCTGCTTCTGTGAACACAAAATATAACAGTTATATAACATCCAAAACATGAAGTCACAGTAATTAACTCTGCTTTTTGTCTCTAACACATAAACATAGGAACTGTATTAAGGTTATTGGCAGGTCTAGCTGCATAAACATACAAACTATATTAGCAAACTCGGACAAGTCTTAGCTGGCCAGCTACCCTCCCACCAAAATTACCTATCAGGTTCTCAACTTCCAAGTGTCTTTTATCAATCTCAAATAGAACAACTAACTTCTGTATAGGACGTTCCAACTTTAGTGGAGTAGTGAGACGTTTTCCTTTTTTGTCAAGTTTTGAGTCTCCTATTTGTAACAACACTCTCCTAACTAGTTTGTCTTCATACTTTTGAACTTCTAGAACTTTGGCCAATTTCCATTGGCTTCTAGGTAAATCTTCTTTCACTAACACTATGTCACCAACTTGGACATTTCTTATGGGTGTTTGCCATTTACTTCTTAGCATAAGATTGGCTAAGTACTCTTTTCTCCATCTATTCTAAAACTGTTCTGATAGATATTGAACTCTTCGCCATCTCCTTTTGGCATATAAATCCTCTTTGGTGAACTTGCCAGGCGGTGGCTGTATGTAATCAGACTTAAGGTGAAGTAGATGGTTCGGAGTTAAAGGGTCCAAACTTGTTGGATCGTTGATGTTATCAACTGTATGTGGACGACTGTTAACAATAGACATTACTTCATAGAATAGGGTCCTAAGTGAAGCATCATCTATTCTTCCGGCATTCTTTTTCAACACTGAACTTAACACATTTCTCACAGTTCTGATTTGTCTTTCCCAAACTCCTCCTGTATGGCTTGCATGTGGAGCATTCATATGAAAATCACACAGTTTCTCTAACAAATACTCAGTTACTTTTTCTTTCTCGATCTCTTTTAGAGCTTTCTTCAATTCATTCTTTGCTCCGACAAAATTAGATCCTTGGTCAGATCTAAACTCTCTGACAGTACCTCTAATGGCTATGAAACATCTTAAAGGCGTTGATGAATGCGTCAGTTGACATTTCCTCTAACATTTCCAGGTGAATTGCTCTGGAGCTCAGACATGTAAATATTAGTCCATATCTCTTGTACTCCTGGCGGTTCTGTTTGGTGATGAATGGGCCAAAACAATCCATTCTGCTATAGGTTATGGGTTTACACGATCTGCCGGTAATCTGCCATTCTTTGTTCTTCTGTAGGTCTACGTGCCTTTCTGCAGACTACACATTTACTTATATACTTTGCTATAACTTTGCTTCCTTTCACAATCCAGTAACCACCTTCTCTCAAACAGCTTTCGGTAAAGCTTCTTCCTTGATGCAAGGATATGCTGTGGTAGTGATCAATAATCAATCTTGTGAAGGTAGAGTTTTTGGGTTGGATTGCTGGATGCTTCACTCTGCTAGGTAACGATACATTTTCCAGTCTCCCTCCCACCTTCAGTATACCATCCTGCAGAACAAGATTAAGCTTCTACAATGGGTGGTTGTTTGGAAGCCTTTTCGGTTCTTGACTAAGTCTCTTTAACTCTTCACTGTAGAATCTCTGTTGAATGAGTCTTATGACTGTTTCTTCAGCTTTCATTCTTTCTTCTACATTCAACAATTCCTTCTTTCTGATTCCGTTTGCCAAACGTTGAATTTGAGCTACTACGTTTGATTGTATTCCATTTTGAACATCTGGCTAGTCTTTCAAGTATGTCATCTTGACACTTGGCAGCAGTGCTTAATGTTTGAACAACCTTTACTTCTGGATCACTCATAGACAATTCCGTATTACCTTTACTGGGCGTCAGTTCCTTTTCCCAAAGGACTTCTGGGCCTGTGAACCAGTTAGAATTTTAATTTTTTTTTTACATCCAGGCTTCTTAAAGCATGATCTGCTGGGTTATGCTTTTGTGTCAATGTGATGCCAATGTTATAGATTTGTTATTTCCCGAATTTTCCAAACTCTGTTGGCGACAAAGACATGGAATCTTTGAGCATCGTTGTTTATGTATCCTAGGACAACTTGTGAGTCTGTCCAAAAATATTCTTCATCTATTTTTAACTCAAATTCTTCTCTGAGAAACTTGCTTACTGATGCTGAAACAACAGCTGCTGTCAGTTCAAGTCTTGGCATTGTCTGAATACTGGTAGGAGCAACTCTGGCCTTCCCCATAACCAGGGCACAGTGTATTCTTTCTTCTCCTATCACTCTGATGTAGGAGCACTGACCATAACCATAACTACTGGCATCTGAAAAGTTATAAAGTTCTATTTTCTTGTACTTTCCAAAATCATGAGGTACAAAACATCTGGGTATCCGAACTTCTCTCAAGTTTTGCAAGTCTCTTATCCAACTCTTCCACCTTGGCCTTAAATTTTCAGGCATGGGTTCATCCCATCCTAACTTCTGTCTGCATAATTCTTGCAGTATTTCTCTTGCTTTGAGGATTACTGGGGCCAAGAATCCCAATGGATCATATATAGAAGCCACTGCGGAAAGAATGGTACGTCTAGTTGCAACTTTCTCTTCAAAAGATACTTCAAAGAAGAACTTGTCATTCTCTACATTCCATCCCAATCCAAGTACGTTCTGGACTGGAAGATGATCATAATTGAGATCTACATTCTTCATTGTTGCTGCACATTCAGAGTCAATGATGGATTCCAGTACTTCTCTGTTGTTTGAGATGAATTTGTGAAGGCGCAGGTTTCCTCTTGCTCATAACTCTTGGCTTTCTTTCACTAGTTTGATTGCAGATTCTGTGGACTCTAGACTTATAAGACCATCATCTACATAAAAGTTTTTCTTCAGAAAATTTGCTGCTGATGGGCAATCCTTTTCATTCTGATTAGCCAGGTACTTCATACCATAATTGGAGCAACCTGGAGATGATGGTGCTCCAAACAAGTGTACTTTCATTCTGTATTCTGCTGGCTCTGTATCTGTATCTCCATCCTCACACCATAGAAACCTCAGGAAGTCTCTATCTTCATTCTTCACATGAAACTGGTGGAACATCTTTTCAACGTCGCACATGACCGCTACAGGATACTTTCTCAATCTACAGAGTACTCCAGGCAGAGTGCTTGTAAGATCTGGTCCTTTTAGTAGATAATCATTCAATGCAACACTATTGTACTTTGCTGAGCAATCAAATACTACTCTAATCTTATCTGGTTTCTTTAAGTGGTAAACACCTTGATGTGGGATGTACCACTTCTTTAGGTTTGTTATTAACTTTATCTGCATGTCCTTATTCGAGGATGCCTTCCATGAATTTCAAATAATCCTGCTTGAATTTGGGATCTCTTCCAATCTTTTTCTTCAAACATTTCAATCTTGCTAGGGCATGATTTGTGTTATTTGGCAGACGAGGTTGTTCTCTAAAAGGTAAGGGCATTTCAAGATGACCTTGTTGATTCTGCTGAAATACTTTCTTCTAGAGTGTGTACGAACTTTATGTCTTGTTGAGATACATTCTTTTCTTTAGAACTTATGTTTGCAAAGTCAGATTCAAGGATCTTGATTACTTTTGCTGGACTTACAGTTGGTAACTCTTGGACAGATATTCGATGACACAATCCTGTCACCTGTCTTGAGTTTGCAATCTGCTGTTTTCCTCCAACACCCCATCCTAGATCAGTTTGAACAGCGTAGGGTTCACCATTTCCTCCTGTGATTACCTTTCATGATGCCAAGGCTTCGTGACAATCGTAGCATATTAACAGTTCAACACTAAACTCCTTCAGTGGGGACAGTTCATGAGATATGACAGATAGTTGCTCCCATTCATTGGCTGTTTCACAGGTAGGTATGCAATCTCAATCTAGAAGTATATCGTCTTCTGTATAAGCTGGAGGTAATTCTAATGTGCAGTTTGAATGAAGTCCTCTAACTCTCAGTCCTTTGACTTTACACTAATGTGTCTCTCCCCGTCATTGTGGTGAGTTTGAGCTTCACTGGTTCTGTAGCCACTTGTAATTTCTTGCAGATTTCTTGATCAATTAAGTTGACGTCACTCTGAACATCCAGTAGCGCATAGGCGTATACCTTGTTCCTCCTTTTAGGATTTGAAATGCAAACTGGTACAACCATTGATGTGGCGTTGCTTTCTCCTTCTCTCACTCTGCAAGAGAATACTGATACTTTCTTTCCTTCCTCAGTATCTTTAAGTATTGAGGAGTTATCTTTCTTTGGACGTTCTTCATGTAGTGGTGTAAGATGGCATCCTTTGCAAATGCTGCATGTGGCCTTTTTCTTACACTCCTTTTCTTAGACATTCGAAACACAGTTGGTTAGCCAGCACAAATTTTTTCTTTTCTTCTTGGGACTTCTCCTTCAATTGTTGGCACTTATGTTTGGAGTGGTTCTCTCCACAGAACATACACTTGAAGGTAGTCTGAAGATTTGTCAGTTTTGTCTCTCTACTGATCCCAGTAGTGACTTTGGACTTGCTCTCATATCTGGACCTTTAGCTGCTGCTTTGGTTGCAAAGCTAGTTGCTCTTGCACGTCTTATCTCTCTTGCAGGCCTTTCTTCTAAGGATTTTACGACGTAAGATGATGTTTCTGGATTACATGCTATCCGTGCTTCCATATTGACGAACTCGGAGAACTCTTTAAAACTTGGGAAGTTCTTACCTAGATCTAACTGTTTAGTCACATAGCGATTCCATCTAGAAGCCACTTCTTCAGGTAGCTTAGTTAACATCCTGTGGTTTTCTAGATAGTCGTTCAGTACTTCCAGTCCTTGAACATGTGGGATGGCATTGATGCATGCTTGCAGGAAGTCACCATACTTTTGGAGTCTGAAGTGTTCTTTAGGACCTATTTTACACCAGTTATTCAGTTTCTCTCTAAAGGCTCTTTGTACTAAGAAAGGATGACCATATCTTGCATTAAATTTTTCCCAAGCTTGTTTGTAGGCGTCTTTGTTTTTTCTATAGAAGTTACCTTCAAGAACTTCCTTGGCTTCTCCACCAACATATCTCCGAAGCTAGAATAACTTGTCAACTGGACTGAAGCAATGATGCTCAATGATCATCTCAAAACTTGCCTTCCACTCTATGAACTTCAGTACGTCCCCTGAAAATACAGTAGGTTCCGGAACGGGAAGTCTAGCTTGCAATGTTCTCTGTGGTCTTGCTGGGACAATGGTTGTAACATTCTCCTGAGCATTGCCATGGCATCTAGGAATAGAATCCTCCGGTTCTATTTTCTCACTTAGTTCTGAATTAGGTGACTCCTTTTCTTTATCTTTTCCGGTAGAGATAGGAAAAAGGTGTGTGAATTTACCCTCTAACACTAGACTAGGTCTCTATTTGTTTTTATGAGTAGGGATGAAAGGATAATGACGTATTTCTTCACTACATGCTGGAGATTTCCTTCCATTCTCCTGGGCATATGAAGGAAAGTAAGAGTCTTTTTCTTCACTTAGTACAGATTTGAACCTATGACTACTCTGACTCATATCCTCCTCATGTACTCTGAGTCTGGCTTCTATGATCTTAACTTCTTTCTGCCTTTCCAGACTTTTCAATTCAGCTTGCATTTGATGGCGCTGTGCCTCCATTTCAGCTTACATTTGATGGCGCTGTGCCTCCATTTTAGCTTCCATCTGATTTGAGATGTGCATCCATTTCAGCTTCCATGTAATGGCGTTGTGCATCCTTTTCAGCTTTCTTTTCAGCCATCAGTTGACGCTGCGCCTCGATGGCAGCTTCCATCTCAATTTCTGCTTTCTTGACAGCAAGTTGTTCAGCTAATTCCTTTCTTTTGGCTGAAGTATTTAAGGACTCTGATATATGGGTGGCACTTCTGCTAGCGAAGGAAGTCACACTTGTGATTGTGGTTCCCCCTAAGGACCTAGCATAGTCTCTCATAAAAAGCTAATTCATTCTACTTCTTGCTTTAACTTCATCATAGTTAGCTGCAGATGATAGTTCTCTCATGAGCTTTACCAAATCTTCAGTGACTGCAGTATATGTGTCCATGTTCCTTACAATTTCCTGTGAAGGTGTCGTAAATGACCGCAGTTTGACATATGCTTCCATAAGCTCTGATTCAGATTCTTCTACCGTCTCTACCATATCACTCAAGTTCCTTTTTATACTTTCTTGCTTTAGCTTTCTACGAATGTCTTTAATGTATGATTTCCACTTCTCATACATTCTGGCAAACTTTTTTCCTTTTAATGCATCTTTGGGTCGGTTTTCTGGCACATGATGAATGTCTTAGTTCATCTGTTTGGGCTATATTTGTTTGAGGCAAGACAAATGCTGGAAAAAAATCTTCTACCTCAGACAGGTTACCTTGCTCTTCAACGTCTACTCTATCTATATTTGTATCCTCTAACAGTGGCATGGTAATAATAGGCTCAGACATTTTACTTTAAATGCAGTACTGACAATCAATACGAATATTAAGTCCTTTTTACTTTAAAAGCAATATTGACAAAATGCAGAAAAAAGTGACTTTCACTTTAAATGTAACAGCGATAAATGCAGGCAATAAATGACTTTCGCTTTAAATGCAATAGAGTCTGTGTAATACAAACTGTCCTTTGTTTTACTTTATCTTTATCTGAACACAAAAATGTCTCTTTATGCCAAAGCCTATATGCAATGATAAGTAATAAAAGGAAAGCTCTGACCTTATTCTGAAGAGCAGGAACAAATGTCTGTCTTAAAGGAGACTTGTCTTTTCTTGATGTGATGCGATGCTCTGCGCTGACTTGTGATGCTCTGTGCAGACTTACGATGCTCTGCGCTGAGTTGCGATGCTTTGTGCTGACTTGCAATGCGCTGGCTTGGATACGCTGCTGCAGGCTTTGGGACTAGTGGCGGTAAACCAGCTGACTGCAGTACGTGGTCCCTCCGTGGATAGCAGTGCAGGCACTCTAGCTCTGAACTTTGGCCTTCCACCATGCGTCTCTTTCTCTCTCTAGGGATCCCAGGAGGGTTGGCGCTCTTTCTCTGACTATTTTGCCTTTGCCGTTCTGCCACATTAAGAGTCGGCTGCAGTTTGACTAATGCACACGTTCTATGGCCTTTATGGTAGCTCCGCTGAGATGTCTTTGCTTGCTCACTCAGGAAACAGTTGCTCCGCGGCGGTATATGCTGGCGCTCTGCTGCTCTAATGCACTCTTTACTGTGCAAGTTGAGGAGCGCTATCACTTCGCCCTCTGAGGGCAATAGTTCTACTGTGGCAGGCACAGCACTATGAAGTGCCTTTTGCGCTGTGGCATTTAGAAGAATTTTGATATCTCTGACTTTTAGTCTAACCAGACTGTCTATTACTCTGTAATTCCTCTAGCATCGTTCTATAGAAACAGTAGGTTTAAAGAGCAAACCAAATGCTTCAAATAACTTCTTTATTAACTTCAACTTTTCTTCATATATAGCCTCTGCAGCAGATAGTCCATGTACAAAACACGTGTTGAAAAGATATCACAAAATGGCAGTGTGCATAAGATGGTGGTTCAACTGTTCAATCTTGTCCTTCAACATAAAATAGTGGATATATTTCTCTCTTGAGTATCTTGTACTCTCACTTTAAGTTATTTAAGCACTTTATGATCTCTCTGAGAGGTACAGTACAGACCAAAAGTTTGGACACACCTTCTCATTCAAAGAGTTTTCTTTATTTTATTGACTATGAAGGCATCAAAACTATGAATTAACACATGTGGAATTATATACATAACAAACAAGTGTGAAACAACTGAAAATATGTCATATTCTAGGTTCTTCAAAGTAGCCACCTTTTGCTTTGAATACTGCTTTGCACACTCTTGGCATTCTCTTGATGAGCTTTAAGAGGTAGTCCCCTGAAATGGTTTTCACTTCATAGGTGTGCCCTGTCAGGTTTAATAAGTGGGATTTCTTGCCTTATAAATAGGGGTTGGGACCATCAGTTGCGTTGAGGAGAAGTCAGGTGGATACACAGCTGATAGTCCTACTGAATAGACTGTTAGAATTTGTATTATGGAAAGAAAAAAACAGCTAAGTAAAGAAAAACGAGTGGCCATCATTACTTTAAGAAATGAAGGTCAGTCAGTCAGCCGAAAAATTGGGAAAACTTTGAAAGTAAGGGCTATTTGACCATGAAGGAGAGTGATGGGGTGCTGCGCCAGATGACCTGGCCTCCACAGTCACCGGACCTGAACCCAATCGAGATGGTTTGGGGTGAGCTGGACCGCAGAGTGAAGGCAAAAGGGCCAACAAGTGCTAAGCATCTCTGGGAACTCCTTCAAGACTGTTGGAAGACCATTTCAGGTGACTACCTCTTGAAGCTCATCAAGAGAATGCCAAGAGTGTGCAAAGCAGTAATCAAAGCAAAAGGTGGCTACTTTGAAGAACCTAGAATATGACATATTTTCAGTTGTTTCACACTTGTTTGTTATGTATATAATTCCACATGTGTTAATTCATAGTTTTGATGCCTTCATAGTCATGAAAATAAAGAAAACTCTTTGAATGAGAAGGTGTGTGCAAACTTTTGGTCTGTACTGTATATCTGAGGTCTAACAGTTCTACTGGCTAAACTGGGTTTGCAGTTTGCAGTAACTGTTTGCATGGTTGTATGCAATTTGGATTGCAATATGGAATTTGAATTTGGATTGTGAACTTTGTAGTTTGCAATTGTATGGTTGCAATTGGTGGTACTGCAAGTAAACACATATAACCAGTTCAGTACACAGCTCTAATCACACTATTAACAATATGAACACATCATAACTGTATTAAATACCTATTTCGGTCTCTTTGCTTCCATAAAACTGAACTCTGGCTGGATCTGTGTGTGTTCAGCTCCTGTCTCTGGTGAATAATGATTATAGCAGCTCCTGCTAGGGGAATTCCCAGACAGGCTGTGTGCGAGGCTAGCTGTGATTGGTCAAGACTTTTGCCCAGCAACAACAGATTAACACTATGCATTCTGTTGTTTCTGCTGTGTCACTGAGCTTACCTTACATTAAAAAATGAATCTTAAAGGCATATTATCGTTTTCTGCTTCTGTAAACACAAACTATAACAGTTATATGACATCCAAAACATGATGTCACAGTAAATAACTCTGCTTTTGTCTTTAATACATAAACATAGGAACTGTATTAAGGTTATCAGCAGGTTTAGCTGTATACACATATAAGCTATACTAGCAATCTTGGAAAGGTCTTAGCAGGCCAGCTACACTGATATCTTATGGCAGCCCACCATTGCAATGCGAGACCCTGAAGCTTGCCCCATAACTAGACAGCGACACCCCAAGGCCAAATCTTAGTCAGCATTCACAGAAAGAGCCATGCGGGAGTGTGCTCGACTGATGCAGCAGGTTACTATGCCATATCCTGCTTACCCTCAGGAAACAGGGCCGTCTTCATCTCCAGCTCCTGAGGCCATTCCTGTCACTACCTTGAGGCCAAAAGCTACAGTCACACCAGGTGCTGCAGAGAAAGAGTCATTACCTGTTAAGAAACCCGTGGTTGGGATGGAGCCCGGACTGTACAAATCTGAGGAAAACCCATCAATCTTTGATATCAAGAAGCACTCAAACCTTCCCATCGAGTCTGCTAAACGACTGATGGCAGAAGCACCTGAATGCTCATCCCCTGACTCTTGGGATTCCGGAAGCCCACTCTCCACCAATGTGCCGGATCCGTACCTGTAAGTAGGCCGGTTGGCCAATACTAAAATGGAGCAAGAGACATTGTTGTCAAAGGGACTCTGATGTTTGCCATTGTGGTGGCAGTTTCTCCAAGCCACTGTGGAGCCCTTTAAATAGGTTTTCAGAGACAGCACACCGATGTAGCTTATTATTCAACCTTTATTTACCAGTGGTACATTCTCAAAATATTCTTATGACATTTATTGCTATCTGCAACGTTTTGGGCCCATTCGGTGCCCTTTGTCAAGCTGGATGGCCGGTCTGCGTGTTTCCACTGTGGAGCCCTTTGCCCTGCTAAAGACTCTATCAAGGACTCCATGATTCTGCAATTTCCAAGTTGCACCAAGTTTGTGCCATTTTATCCCCTTTTTACCCCCTTCTCAGGTTACCTGGGACTTTAAACTAAAAAGTTTGCTGCCACGTTTAAGAAATGTACCCAGAAAGACATTTGCCTGTGCCTTATTCTATGCAACGCACAACTTCTTAAATAAAAAACTTTGCACTTTGGATTACAAATTATTTATACCCCAAATCAGGGATTGACTATGTCATGGACTGCTTTACCCGTCAAGTAAAGAAGAACAACAACGCCCATTATTCCTTTTTGTTACCTAATGGCAGTGTAAGATCTTCTAAAACGGGCAGACACTTTCCTGGCCTGCCGCAAGACGTCCTGGACCCCGGAGTATTTGGCAACGAATCGCTGCATGACTAAGTTCAGGACGTGTGCCAGGCACGGCACGTATGTCATTTTTCCCTGTTTCAGCACGCTCAACAGATTGGCACCGTTGTCACACACCACTTTACCAACTGTCAAATTGAGCGGGGTTAGCCACTGATCAGTCTGTGAACGCAGAGCTGAAAGGAGTGCAGGACCGGCGTGGCTCTTGGCTTCCAGGCACTACAGCCGCAGCACAGCTTGGCAACGTCTCACCTGGCACGTTGAATAGGATCTGGAGAGCTTGAGGGGTGCATCGGAAGAGGCGGTAGCAGTGGAAAAGGAGGAGTCAGCAGAGGAGGAGACGGAGGATGGAGTAGGAGGAGGAGAAGAAGTGGCAGGCCTGCATGCAATCCGTGGCGGTAACACCAAATCCACATGGGTGCCACGGGTTACATGCTTGACGGTCGTCATAAGGTTCACCCAGTGGGCAGTAAAAGTTATGTACCTTCTCTGTCCGTGTTTGCTAGACCATGTGTCCGTGGTCAGATGTATCTTGGCACAGACACTGTGTGCCAGAGATATATTAACTTGTCACTGAACGTGGCCATATAGTTCAGGGATGCCCTTCTGGGAGAAATATTTCCTTTTGGGGACCTTCCATTGCGGTGTGCCAATGGCCACAAATTTTCTTAAGGCCTCCGAGTCCACCAATTTATATGGCAGTAGTTGGCGGGCTAGCATTTCCTACAAGCCAGCGGTCAGCCATTGGGCAAGAGGATTAACCAGAGTCATCATTTTTTTACTCTTGAACATTTGGGCCACGGAAGTCTGCCTTGTGCCAGAAGAACGCGACGATGGCACAATGGAAGGTGGAGGACAAATGGGAGGAGAGAGGAGAAGGAGAAAAGGCAGGATGTGGAGTGTCGGGAGTGTGGCTTTGTGGGTTCTGACGGCGTTGCTCCCACTGTGCTCGGTGATGGGAGGCCAGGTGCCTTCTTACGGCGGTCGTCCATAGCTTAGTGTTGGGCTTACCGCAACGTATGTGTTGATAGCACAGGCTGCAGCTGGCAACACTATTATCAGCAGCTGACATGTTTAAAAAAATCCCACACTGCGGACCCATGTGCCGGCGTCCTGGGAGCGCAAGATGTGACCGTGCATGGTGGATGGCTCGCTCTAGATACATTTGCAGTCTATTTTTTGCCTCCTGTACACTGCGAATTCTGCCTGCTTCTCCTCCCTATCTGCTGCTCAGTCTCTCCCTCTGAACCCCCTCTTCCTCTCTTGTGGGAACCCACGTGACGTCCATCGACACATCGTCATCATCGTCACCTTCACCACCACTGACATTAGAGATCTCGGAGTAGGTAGCAACAGCAGGGACCACCCTCCTTGGGCTGATCTGGGTACTGTCGTCAGACTGCTGGGTGACGGCCGTTGCTACCTCCTCTTCCTCATCCGATGCCAAGAATGACTGCGCATCGGTAAGGTCTGGGAAAATAATTCCTTTGACTCTAGTGGAGGGGCTATGGTGGTGGTGGTGGTGGTGGTGGTGTCTTTGAGGATACACACAGCAGAGAGTGAGGAGGGTGCAGAAGCGGAAGGCTGAGTGAGCCACTCAACCAACTCTAGTGCGCCCTTTAAAGTTATCGCACGCGCCTTCTCCAACTTCCCACTTAGGCTCCGGCCTGGTGCACCTGCCCGACCCTTACCATCCCTGCTTAACGGTCTGCCTCCTTCCTCTGCCTGTCATTTTCTAAATGACCCTCTGCCTAAGTCCGTAGAGAAGAGCAGTATTTGTGGAAGAAGGTATATCGCAGCCCTCAATCAGTATTTGGTGGAAAAAAGTATATACCAATAGCACCCCTCAATCAGTGTTTTGTGGAAACACGTGTATCGCAGCCCTCAATCAGTATTTAGTGGAAGAAGGTATATGGCACCCCTCAATCAGTATTTGGTGGAAACAGGTATATAGCACCCCATAATCAGTATTTGTCGGAAACAGGTATATGGCACCCCTCATTCAGTATTTTGTGGAAGCAGGTGTATTGCAGAGCATGCCAGCGCTCAATCAGTATTTAATGGAAGAAGATATTTGGTACCCCTCAATCAGTATTTGGCGGAAACAGGTATATAGCACCCCTCAATGAGTATTTGGCGGAAACAGGTATATGGCACCCCTCAATCAGTATTTTGTGGAAGCAGGTGTATCGCAGCCCTCAATCAGTATTTGGTGGAAGAAGGTATATAGCAATAGCGCCCCTCAATCAGTATTTTGTGGAAGAAGGTATATGGCACCCCTCAATCAGTATTTGGCAGAAACAGGTATATAACACCCCTCAATCAGTATTTAGCGGAAACTGGTATATAGCACCCCTCAATCAGTATTTGGCGGAAACAGGTATATAGCACCCCTCAATCAAGATTTTGTGGAAGGCATATCGCAGGCCTCAAGCAGTTTTTTTGGGGGGGCAACAGGTATATCACACCCGTTGCAATTAGTTACTCCAATAGCGTTTGTCCCTCTATCTAGCTCCGGTATTGTAGCAGAACCGCACACAACTGCTGCACAATACAAATACACTATAATATAATTTCTATGTTAGAAAGTATATTTCAAGTATATCACATCCCTCTATATCAAAGCCTATCGATAGCACACCTATACACTGCGTGCAGAATTATTAGGCAAATGAGTATTTTGACCACATCATCCTCTTTATGCATGTTGTCTTACTCCAAGCTGTATAGGCTCGAAAGCCTACTACCAATTAAGCATATTAGGTGATGTGCATCTCTGTAATGAGAAGGGGTGTGGTCTAATGACATCAACACCCTATATTAGGTGTGCATAATTATTAGGCAACTTCCTTTCCTTTGGCAAAATGGGTCAAAAGAAGGACTTGACAGGCTCAGAAAAGTCAAAAATAGTGAGATATCATGCAGAGGGATGCAGCACTCTTAAAATTGCAAAGCTTCTGTAGCGTGATCATCGAACAATCAAGCGTTTCATTCAAAATAGTCAACAGGGTCGCAAGAAGCGTGTGGAAAAACCAAGGCGCAAAATAACTGCCCATGAACTGAGAAAAGTCAAGCGTGCAGCTGCCAAGATGCCACTTGCCACCAGTTTGGCCATATTTCAGAGCTGCAACATCACTGGAGTGCCCAAAAGCACAAGGTGTGCAATACTCAGAGACATGGCCAAGGTAAGAAAGGCTGAAAGACGACCACCACTGAACAAGACACACAAGCTGAAACGTCAAGACTGGGCCAAGAAATATCTCAAGACTGATTTTTCTAAGGTTTTATGGACTGATGAAATGAGAGTGAGTCTTGATGGGCCAGATGGATGGGCCCGTGGCTGGATTGGTAAAGGGCAGAGAGCTCCAGTCCGACTCAGACGCCAGCAAGGTGGAGGTGGAGTACTGGTTTGGGCTGGTATCATCAAAGATGAGCTTGTGGGGCCTTTTCGGGTTGAGGATGGAGTCAAGCTCAACTCCCAGTCCTACTGCCAGTTTCTGGAAGACACCTTCTTCAAGCAGTGGTACAGGACGAGGTCTGCATCCGTCAAGAAAAACATGATTTTCATGCAGGACAATGCTCCATCACATGACATGGCCTCCTTGTTCACCTGATCTGAACCCCATTGAGAACCTGTGGTCCATCATCAAATGTGAGATTTACAAGGAGGGAAAACAGTACACCTCTCTGAACAGTGTCTGGGAGGCTGTGGTTGCTGCTGCACGCAATGTTGATGGTGAACAGATCAAAACACTGACAGAATCCATGGATGGCAGGCTTTTGAGTGTCCTTGCAAAGAAAGGTGGCTATATTGGTCACTGATTTGTTTTTGTTTTGTTTTTGAATGTCAGAAATGTATATTTGTGAATGTTGAGATGTTATATTGGTTTCACTAGTAAAAATAAAAAATTGAAATGGGTATATATTTGTTTTTTGTTAAGTTGCCTAATAATTATGCACAGTAATAGTCACCTGCACACACAGATATCCCCCTAAAATAGCTAAAACTAAAAACTACTTCCAAAAATATTCAGCTTTGATATTAATGAGTTTTTTGGGTTCATTGAGAACATGGTTGTTGTTCAATAATAAAATTAATCCTCAAAAATACAACTTGCCTTATAATTCTGCACTCCCTGTACCAGTCCTTAAAAGGACTTTTGTGGCCCAATTAGCTAGCGTTTGGTGTCCCTAACTGTCCCTGCTCTACACTGCAACCTCTCTCTACACTGGCAAAACACATAATGTAAAATGGCTGCCAGATCGGGTTCTGTTATACGGTTGGGGATGTGTCCATGTGCTGAAACGTCTCAATTGGCAGTCCTGTACCACCTGATGAATGTGTCATGGGTAAAAGTTCGGCGCTATGCAAAAAAATGGCGCGTGCGAATATCGCCATATGTTTGCATGTTCGGCGAATCGCAAACGAGCAAAGTTCGCTGCGATACAACCTCTGGGTGAACCACAAGGCCATCTCTAGTCCCTGTAAAGCCTGTCCATTTATAAAGGTTGGTGACACCTTTGGGGACAGTTAAGGAAAACAAGTCTATCAGGCACAGAATTTTGCACGGTGTCAATGTGGGTCCCTATATGTGGGTAAAACATGTAGGGAGTTTAACCACCTCCGGACCGCTGTACGCACAGACGCGTCCTGGAGGTGGTTGTTTCATTCCGAGTGGACGCGCCGGCGCGTCCTCTCGCGAGACGCGAGATTTCGGTCACAGCCGGCCCGCGCATGCGCATCGCGGGCCGGCAAAAGTTCGAGGAGAATTGCATCAGCAACCTGCCAGCCAATGATCGTCGCTGGCAGGTTGCTGATTTTTAAAAAATCGAATCACAAGCCAGATAACAGATCATATTAGTAAATATGATCTGTTATATGGCTTCTCTGCTCCTGTGCTGGTCCTTTTCGTCGGTTGGATCCAGCACAGGAGCAGACTGAACTGTGAGTACACCAAACACTACACCTTAGCCCCAGATCACCCCCCTGCACCCCAATTAACCCTTTGATCACCCCTTTGATCGCCCCTGTCAATCACTAGTGAAAGGAAAAAAAGTGATCAGTGTAAACTGTCTTTTTTTTTTTTCCACTGGTATTGACTGATAGGTTTTAGGGATAGTTTAGGCCCCTTGGTTAGGTAGTTAGCGTCAGTTAGCGCCCACCCCACCGCACCACAGTCACTTTTATTCGCTGATTAGCGTATCGCTAATCAGCATTTGTACTTTTATAGTATCTGTAAGTGATCAAAACTGATCACGGTCAGATCTATAATAGTATTAGTGTCACTTTAGTTCGCCCTCCACCCAAAACGCAGTGTTTGCCCGATCAGGCCTGATCGGTCGCCCACACGTGCGTTCACCCACACCCGCCCCACCGCAGTGACAAAAAATTATTATTTTTTGATCACTGCACATTCACTTTACACGCACTGCGGCGATAAAAAAATCAGTTTTGATATTTTTTATCAACCGCAGCGGCCTCCGGTACTTCGCTAGCCTCCCCTTTGTAAGACAGGTTTGCTTTTTTTCTTGGGTAGTCTCAGGGAATACCCCTAAATTTAGTAGTCCAAAATGTCAAACAGGGGGTATTCTTCTGAAGAGGCCTACAGGATTCTGACCCAGTCGGATGAGGAGTGGGAACCCTCATCTGACGAATCTAGCGGGTCAGAATATGAACCTGTGGAAAGCAGTGGCTCTCTGACCCAAAGTTCGGACGAGGAGGTGGAGGTCCCTGGCAGCACCAGGCGTACCCGGCCCCGTGTCGCTAGACCACAGGTTACGCAGGATCCGCTTCAAGAGCAGCAGAGTGGGGCTGTCGCTGCCGGATCACGTGGTGAGGCATACACCAGCAGCGCAGCCCTTCCTGGACCTAGTACCAGCACTGCCGTACAACATGGTGAAGTAGCGAGCACCAGAAGGGCAGTTGAAGCTGGTACGGTGGCACGTGCAGTAGTTACCCCGTCGCAGCCACCGCGCAGACAGGCCCGTAGACCCCCTAGAGTCCCTGAGGTGCTCGCAAACCCTGATTGGCAGTCACCAACTTCAGCCGCACCTGTAGTTCCCCCTTTCACCGCCCAGTCTGGAGTTCGGGTTGAGACGGCTCAAATCGGTTCGGCCCTGGGATTTTTTGAGCTGTTCTTGACTGCGGAGCTCTTGGACTTAGTCGTGGCAGAGACCAACCAGTATGCCACACATTTTATAACCGCAAACCCGGAAAGCTATTATGCCCAGCCTTTCCGGTGGAAACCAGTCCAAGTTTCCGAACTTAAAATTTTTCTGGGCCTTCTCCTCAACATGGGCCTGACAAAAAAACATGAATTGCGGTCATATTGGTCCACGAACCCAATTCATCACATGCCCATGTTCTCTGCTGCTATGTCCAGGACACGATTTGAGACCATCCTGCGTTTTCTGCATTTTAGCGACAACACCACCTCCCGTCCCAGAGGCCACCCAGCTTTTGACCGGCTCCACAAAATTCGGCCCCTCATAGACCATTTCAACCAGAAATTTGCAGATTTGTATACCCCTGAGCAAAACATCTGCGTAGACGAGTCCCTAATACATTTTACCGGGCGCCTTGGCTTCAAGCAATACATCCCAAGCAAGCGTGCCCGGTATGGGGTCAAATTGTATAAGCTCTGTGAAAGGGCCACAGGCTATACCCACAAATTTCGGATCTATGAGGGAAAAGATCAGACCCTGGAGCCGGTCGGTTGCCCTGACTACCTGGGGAGCAGTGGGAAGACAGTCTGGGACTTGGTGTCACCCTTATTCGGCAAGGGGTACCATCTTTATGTGGACAATTTTTACACAAGTGTGGCCCTCTTTAGGCATTTGTTTCTAGAACGGATTTGCGCCTGTGGCACCGCGCGAACTAGTCGCGTGGGCTTCCCCCAACGGCTTGTAACCACCCGTCTTGCAAGGGGGGAGAGGGCTGCCTTGTGTAACGAAGAACTGCTCGCGGTGAAATGGAGAGACAAGCGTGACGTTTACATGCTCTCCTCCATTCACGCAGACACGACAATCCAAATTGAAAGGGCAACTCGTGTCATTGAAAAGCCCCTCTCAGTCCACGACTATAATGCGCTCATGGGAGGGGTGGACTTCAATGACCAGATGTTGGCTCCCTATTTAGTTTCCCGCAGAACCAGACGCTGGTATAAGAAGGTGTCTGTATATTTAATTCAATTGGCGCTGTACAATAGTTTTGTTCTCTACAGTAAGGCTGGGAGAACAGGATCCTTCCTCAAATTCCAGGAAGAGATCATCGCGAACCTCCTTTACCCAGGAGGTTCCGTGGCCCCATCCACCAGTGTAGTTAGCCGTCTACACGAGCGACATTTCCCCAGTGTCGTTGCTGGTACCTCAACCCAACCGCCACCCCGAAAAAAATGTCGTGTCTGTAGCAGGAGTGGAATAAGGCGTGACACCCGCTATTTCTGTCCTGACTGCCCTGACCACCCTGCCCTATGCTTAGGTGAGTGTTTCCGGAAGTACCACACACAGGTACACCTAGCATAGGGATTGCATCTCACAGGACAGGCACACAGGGCTATTAGGGCCCTTTTACTCACAGCTGCTGCAAACCTCTCCTTTCACCTGGGATAAAGTGCATAACGTACTTCGCCACATCTTTGGGCGATTTGCGCTTTGCACATTGTCCCATGGGGAAGGAGAGGTTTGTTCTATAAAGGTAAAAAAAACTAAACAAAAAAAAAATTACCGGTAAGTAAAAAAAGTTTAAAAAAAGTTAATATGTTCTGTTCTAAAGTTAATAAAGTTATTGCTTTGCGGCCTGGTTTTTTCTTTTTTGTTTTGTTTTTTTTACCTTCCAGGTGGACCAACCGATCGACTAGCTGCAGCACTGATGTGCATTCGGACAGAAGCATTGCGCTGCTGTCAGATTACACGCAAGTCGGTGTATGCGGCGCTGCAAGACGAGATTTCTCCTCTTCAGTAAAAGATATGTTTGCCGAGGTATATGAGCTGAGGAGGTGGCGGTGTTCATATACTTTGGCAAACACTTTGTATATATAAAAAAAAAAAATCCCGGCAATGATTTATTCATCCACATCGATTGATGTGAATGGAGAAATCGGGTTTGCCAGGGCATACGAGCTGAAGTGGGTATGGATGTTGGGCGGAGCTCCTATGTCCTGGCAGACGCCTTTCCCCTCCTTTTTCTTTTTTTGGCAGAGATTTTTTCATCCACATTGATCGATGCGAATGAAGAAATCTGTGCCGTTTTATTTTTTTCTTTCAGCCCAGAGGCTGAACGGAAAAAAAAAATCTCATTACCTGTATGCTCAATATAAGGAGAATAGCAGAAACTCCTAATGCTGGGCATACATGTAATGATTGCGGAGACCCTCAAATGCCAGGGCAGTACAAACACCCCACAAATGACCCCATTTTGGAAAGAAGACACCCCAAGGTATTCGCTGAGGGGCATATTGAGTCCATGAAAGATTGAAATTTTTGTCCCAAGTTAGCGGAAAGGGAGACTTTGTGAGAACAAAATCAAAAAAATCAATTTCCGCTAACTTGTGCCAAAAATTTTTTTTTTTCTATGAACTCGCCATGCCCCTCATTGAATACCTTGGGGTGTCTTCTTTCCAAAATGGGGTCACATGTGGGGTATTTATACTGCCCTGGCATTTTAGGGGCCCCAAAGTGTGAGAAGAAGTCTGGTATCCAAATGTCTAAAAATGCCCTCCTAAAAGGAATTTGGGCACCTTTGCCCACCTAGGCTGCAAAAAAGTGTCACACATCTGGTATCTCTGTATTCAGGAGAAGTTAAGGAATGTGTTTTGGGGTGTCTTTTTACATATACCCATGCTGGGTGAGATAAATATCTTGGTCAAATGCCAACTTTGTATAAAAAAATGGGAAAAGTTGTCTTTTGCCAAGATATTTCTCTCACCCCGCATGGGTATATGTAAAATGACACCACAAAACACATTCCCAACCTTCTCCTGAGTACGGAGATACCAGATGTGTGACACTTTTTTGCAGCCTAGGTGGGCAAAGGGGCCCACATTCCAAAGAGCACCTTTCGGATTTCACAGGTCATTTACCTACTTACCACACATTAGGGCCCCTGGAAAATGCCAGGGCAGTATAACTACCCCACAAGTGACCCCATTTTGGAAAGAAGACACCCCAAGGTATTCCGTGAGGGGCATGGCAAGTTCCTAGAATTTTTTATTTTTTGTCACAAGTTAGTGGAAAATGATGATTTTTTTTTTTTTTTTTCATACAAAGTCTCATATTCCACTAACTTGTGACAAAAAATAAAAACTTCCATGAACTCACTATGCCCATCAGCGAATACCTTGGGGTCTCTTCTTTCCAAAATGGGGTCACTTGTGGGGTAGTTATACTGCCCTGGCATTCTAGGGGCCCAAATGTGTGGTAAGGAGTTTGAAATCAAATTCTGTAAAAAATGACCTGTGAAATCCGAAAGGTGCTCTTTGGAATATGGGCCCCTTTGCCCACCTAGGCTGCAAAAAAGTGTCACACATCTGGTATCTCCGTACTCAGGAGAAGGTGGGGAATGTGTTTTGGGGTGTCTTTTTACATATACCCATGCTGGGTGAGATAAATATCTTGGTCAAATGCCAACTTTGTATAAAAAAATGGGAAAAGTTGTCTTTTGCCAAGATATTTCTCTCACCCAGCATGGGTATATGTAAAATGACACCCCAAAACACATTCCCCACCTTCTCCTGAGTACGGAGATACCAGATGTGTGACACTTTTTTGCAGCCTAGGTGGGCAAAGGGGCCCATATTCCAAAGAGCACCTTTCGGATTTCACAGGTCATTTTTTACAGAATTTGATTTCAAACTCCTTACCACACATTTGGGCCTCTAGAATGCCAGGGCAGTATAACTACCCCACAAGTGACCCCATTTTGGAAAGAAGAGACCCCAAGGTATTTTGTGATGGGCATAGTGAGTTCATAGAACTTTTTATTTTTTGTCACAAGTTAGTGGAATATGAGACTTTGTAAGAAAAAAAAAAAAATCATAATTTTCCGCTAACTTGTGACAAAAAATAAAAAGTTCTATGAACTCACTATGCCCATCAGCGAATACCTTAGGGTGTGTACTTTCCGAAATGGGGTCATTTGTGGGGTGTTTGTACTGTCTGGGCATTGTAGAACCTCAGGAAACATGACAGGTGCTCAGAAAGTCAGAGCTGCTTCAAAAAGCGGAAATTCACATTTTTGTACCATAGTTTGTAAACGCTATAACTTTTACCCAAACCATTTTTTTTTTTTACCCAAACATTTTTTTTTTATCAAAGACATGTAGAACAATAAATTTAGAGCAAAATTTATATATGGATGTCGTTTTTTTTGCAAAATTTTACAACTGAAAGTGAAAAATGTCATTTTTTTGCAAAAAAATCGTTAAATTTCGATTAATAACAAAAAAAGTAAAAATGTCAGCAGCAATGAAATACCACCAAATGAAAGCTCTATTAGTGAGAAGAAAAGGAGGTAAAATTCATTTGGGTGGTAAGTTGCATGACCGAGCAATAAACGGTGAAAGTAGTGTAGGTCAGAAGTGTAAAAAGTGGCCTGGTCTTTCAGGGTGTTTAAGCACTGGGGGCTGAGGTGGTTAAAATCCGAATTTTTGAACATTTAGGCGATATTAGAAACCAACAAGATAAACCGATCGCGAGACATATTCAGCTGGTATTTCCTTCTCAATGATTGAGGTTGTTTGCACATCAATCAGGGGAGGAAGTATTGATCAGATATTAACCGCTTTACGTCCGCCCATAGGATATAAACGTCCTATGGGTGGACCTCTATTTCTGAAAGCACGTTTTAAAACGTCCTTTCAGAAATAGCAGCTGCACGCTAATCGTGCAGCTGCTGATCGGGTTGCCCGCTGTCAGTGACAGCAGGGCAACCCTTAGAGAAGGCAGGGACAGTGCCCAGGTGTCCCTGCCTTCAGGATCGCTGCAGACACATCGCTCACCGAGCGCTGTGTATGCAGAGAAGGAAGCGCTATGCGCTTCCTGTTCCGGCCCGGCGGTCATGTGACCGCCGGGACCGGAGAGTGCAGGGGCTGTGTGAGGTCTCTCAGAGACCTCGATCAGCCCTGCTCTGAGGCTGTACAGCGCTGGATTGCTGCTGTACAGCCTCTCTAGGGGTGCATTTCTTCTGTAACTGGGGCTACTATGTCAGCCCCAGTTACAGGAGAAATCAACAGTGAAAAGAAAAAGAAAAAGTGAAGTAAATGTCCCCCAGAGGTCTTGTATGACCTTATGGGGGAGGAAAAGTGTAAAATAAAATAAATAAAAATAAAAGGTTGAAAATAAAAAAATAAAAAAAAGTTTCACATGTAAAAAAAAAAAGGAAGGAATGAAAAAAAAATGTTAAAAATAGAAAAAATAAAATAAAAGACATATTTGGTATTGCTGCGTCCGTAAAAACCAGCTCTATAAAAATATCACATGACCTAACCCCTCGGGTGAACAACGTAAAAAAAACAAAAAAAAAAAAGTGTCAAAACAAGCAATTTTTGTCACCTTGCATCACAAAAGGTGCAACACCAAGTGATCAAAAACGCGTATGTCCCACAAAATAGTACCAATAAAACCGTCACCTCATCCCGCAAAAAATGAGCCCCTACATAAGAAAATCTCTCAAAAAATAAAAAAACTATAGCTCTCAGAACATGGACACATTAAAACATAATTTTTTTGTTTCAAAAATGCTATTATTGTGTAAAACTTTAATAAATGAGAAAAAGTATACATATTAGGTATCGCCACGTCCGTAACAATCTGCTCTATAAAAATGTCACTTGACTGAACCCCTCAGGTGAACGCTGTAAAAATAAATAAATAGAAACTGTGCTAAAACAACCAATTTTTTGGTCACCTTGCCCCATAAAGTGTTATAATGAATGATCAAAAAATCATATGTACCCAAAAATAGTACTAATAAAACTGGCACCTTATCCCCTAGTTTCCAAAATGGGGTCACTTCTTGGGAGTTTCTACTGTAAGGGTGCATCAGGGGGCTTCAAATGGGACATGGCATCTAAAAACCAAAAATTTATTAAAATGGAAAATCTGCCAAAAAAGTGAAATTTAAAAATTTGATCTCCATTTTCCTTTAATTCTTGTGGAACGCCTAAAGGGTTAACAAAGTTAGTAAAATCGGTTTTGAATACCTTGAGGGGTGTAGTTTCTACAATGGGGTCATTTATGGGGGTATTTACTATGTAGGCCCCACAAAGTGACTTCAGACCTGAACTGGTCCTTAAAAAGTGGGTTTTGACAATTTTCTTAAAAATTTGAAGAATTGCTTCTAAACTTCTAAGCCTTCTAATGTCCTAAAAAAATAAAATTACATTTCCAAAATGATGCCAACATAAAGTAGACATATGGGGAATGTTAAATAATAAATATTTTATGAGGTATCACTTTCTGTTTTAAAAGCAGAGAAATTGAAATTTAGAAAATTGCGAATTTTTCAAATTTTGGGGTAAATTTGGGATTTTTTCATAAATAAAGGTGAAATATTTTGACTCAAATTTATGACTATCATGAAGTACAATGTGTCACGAGAAAACAATCTCTGAATGACTTGGATAAATAAAGGCGTTCCAAAGTTATTACCACATAAAGTGAGATATGTCAGTTTTGCAAAATTTGGCCTGGTCAGGAAGGGGGCAAATGGCCCAGATGGCAGGTGGTTAAAAAAGGAATCACGTTGGATATACTGACTAAACACTGTTTAACCCGCTGGATTAAATGAGAATATTGACTTTGTATGCTTCAGTTAAAAACTGTCCTGTATACATTGGACACACTTGGGGAGTCAGTGGAGTCCTACATTATAGTGGGGCCCCCTTTTTTTGTGCAAGAAAAATGGAGGATAGGAACTACCTCCATATTCCAGTTGCATTGATATACATAGTGCATGATGACTCCCCTTAACCCCATAGGGACTGGGCTCATTTTCACAATTTTTTGCAAATCTGACCAGTGTCACTTTATCTGGTGATAACTTTAAAACGCTTTGACTTATCCAGGCCATTCTGAGATTGTTTTTTTGTCACATATTGTACTTCATGACACTGGTAAAATGGAGTAAAAAAAAAAAACATTTTTATTTATAAAAAATACCAAATTTACCAATTTTTTTTTTTTAAATTATCAAATTTCAAAGTTTCAATTTCTCTACTTCTATAATACATAATACCTACAAAAATAGTTATTACTTTACATTACCCATATGTCTACTTCATGTTTGGATCATTTTGGGAATTATATTTTATTTTTTGGGGATGTTACAAGGCTTAGAAGTTTAGAAGCAAATCTTTAAATTTTTAAAAACCCACTTTTCAAGGCCCAGTTCAGGTCTGAAGTCATTTTGTGAGGCTCCATAATAAAAAAAAAACACCCAAAAATGATCCCATTCTAGAAACTAAACCCCTCAAGGTATTCAAAACTGATTTTACAAACTTTGTTAACCCTTTAGGTGTTCCACAAGAATTAATAGAAAATAGAGATAACATTTCAAAATTTAACTTTTTTGGCAGATTTTCCATTTTAATAATTTTTTTCCAGTTACAAAGCGAGGGTTAACAGCCAAACAAAATCAATATTTATGGCCCTGATTCTGTAGTTTACAGAAACACCCCATATGTGGTCGTAAACTGCTGTACGGGCACACGGCAGGGCACAGAAGAAAAGGAATTCCATACGGTTTTTGGAAGGCAGATTTTGCTGGACTGTTTTTTTGACGCCATGTCCCATTTGAAGCCCCCCTGGTGCACCCTTAGAGTAGAAACTCCCAAAAAAGTGAACCCATTTTAGAAACTACAGGATAAGGTGGCAGTTTTGTTGTTACTATTTTAGGGTATATATGATTTTTGGTTGCTCTATATTACACTTTTTGTGAGGCAAGGTAACAAGAAATAGCTGTTTTGGCACCGTTTTTATTTTTTGTTATTTACAACATTCATCTGACAGGTTAGATCATGTGGTATTTTTATAGAGCAGGTTGTCACGGACGCGACAATACCAAATATGGTTGATTGTTTCAGTTTTGCATAACAAAGCATTTTTTTTTTAATGATTCTTTAGTGTCTCCACATTCTGAAAGCTATAGTTATTTATTTATTTTTTGGGCGACGGTCTTGTGTAGGGGCTAATTTTTTTCAGGATGAGAGGTTTGATTGGCACTATTTTGGGGTGCGTATGACTTTTTGATCGCTTGCTATTACACTTGGCTTTTTTTACACCGGTTTTATTTTTTTACGGTATTCACCTGAGGGGTTAGGTCATGTGATATTTTTATAGAGCATGTTATTACGGACGCGGCGATACCTAATATGTATACTTTATGTAAGTTTTACACAATAATTTCACTTTTGATACAAAAAAATCATGTTTTAGTGTCTCCATAGTCTGAGAGTTTTTTCAGTTTTTGGGCGATTATCTTGGGTGAGGTATGATTTTTGCGGGATGAGATGACTGTTTGATTGGCACTATTTTAGGGTGGGTATGAATTTTTGATCGGTTGCTATTACACTTTTTGTGATGTAAGGTGACAAAAAAATGGGTTTTTTTTTTACCCCGTTTTAATTTTTTAATTTTTACAGTATTTACCTGAGGGGTTAGGTGATGTGATATTTTTATAGAGCATGTTATTACGGACACGGAGATACCTAATATGTATATATTTTTTTTATTTACTTTAGTTTTACTCAATAACAGCTTTTTTAAAAGAAAAAAAAAAATGTTTTAGTGTCTCCATATTTTGAGCTATAGTTTTTACATTTTTTGGGTTATTGTCTTAGGTAGGGGCTAATTTTTTACAGGATGAGGTAAATGTTAGATTGGTACTATTTTGGTGGGCATACGCCTTTTTGATCGCTTGCTGTACTTTTAGTGATGTAAGGTGACAAAAAAATTGTTTATTTAGCACAGTTTTTATTTTTTATAGTGTTCATCTGAGGGGTTAGGTCATGTGATATGTTTATAGAGCCAGTCGACACGGACGCGGCGATACCTAATATGTCTACTTTTTCTTTTTTCCCCAATTTTTTTTTTTACTTTATTTGGGGGAAATGATTTTTTTTAATTTTTTTTTACTTGAAACTTTAATTTTGGGGGGACGACGACTTTATTTTTCACTTTATTTTTTGTCCCACTTTGGGACTTCAACTTTTGGGGGTCTGATCCCCTTTACAATGCATTCCAATACTTCTGTATTGGAATGCATTGGCTGTATGAGTAATACAGTGTGTATTACTCATACAGCTTCCTGCCTGTGAGATCCAGGGGGCTGGATCTCACAGGCTCTTCACCGGAGGGCAGCGCCGATGCCTAAGTAAGGCATCTCGCTGCCTTCTATGCCATCGGGTCTTCATTACAGCAGCACGGGGACCCGATGGCACCGCCGATCCCCGCCGGAACGACCCGTAAACGCCGCAAACCGCAGGACCCCCTTCCCCCGCGCATTGTCCCAGGTTGCCTGCTGATTGATTTCAGCAGGCACCCAGTTCCGATCACCGTGCGGCGGTGATCGGAACTACACATGACGTACCGGTACGTCATGTTTCCTTAAGTACCAGGACATCATGACATACCTGTACATCATGTGTCCCCAAGAGGTTAAAGGGAACCTGTCATCAATTTTATGCTGACCGTACTGAGGGCAGTATAAAGTAGTGACAGAAATGCTGATTTCAGAGGTGTGTCACACATCAGCTAAAAGTAAGTGGTTGCCGAGAACCAGCATCGTAATCATTGCAGCCCAGGCATTGAAAAGAGTCAAATCTACCTGAGAAGAATCATGATTATTCATAATCTTCTGTTTTCCCGCCCATCTGCTGATGACTGACAGGCTTATACCTAGTTTTCTCTGTAGGAGAGAACTTACAATCATCAGTGCTCTTTCAGATGGGCGGGGAGAGCAGGAATTCATGAATAACCATGACTCTTCTCAGGTAGATTTGACTCTTTCCAATGCCTGGGCTGCAATGATTATGATGCTGGTTCTCAGCAACCACTTACTTTTAGCTGATGTGTGACACACCTCTGAAATCAGCATTTCTGCCAATACTTTATACTGCCCTCAGAACGGTCAGCATAAAGTTGCTGACAGGTTCCCTTTAAAGATAGGGTATTGTATAATATTCTGCCCTGATTATAAAAATGAACCTTCTATTTACTTTTTCTTTTAGGTTATTATATTCTTTTTTCTGCGCCCTACTTTTGCGTACGTTGATGTGCGCGTCGACGTCGTGACGCAACACTAGTGGGATGCGGCCTCCTTTTAAAAAGGCACACTGAGCTACAAGACATGATCCATACTGAGGACTGGCGTCTATATCTGCCACAGCGTGCAAACCTCATACAGCGCCACATGGGCCCCCTTGGACTATCAAGGTGCCACCACTTTATATGTTGGTGCGGTGATTTGATCACAAGAGTCCCTTACAACTATATATCACTACAAATGCGCAAGCGTATGGCCCTAGTGGCCAGGCTCAATATGTATATTTGTTTACCAGTATTTGAGACTCATTTATAGGAGTTTTTTTGGCGCTATTAAGGGGTACTTTTGGTAATGTTGACAAGGCCATATAAGGGATATGTATCCTACACCATAGGCTGTCGACACTTATGCTGGGGATTTGACATCTTATTCTAATCAGTGGTCACACTCCACCCTATTATTTGCTTTTGTTTTCTAATGAACCATATTTATTGAATCTACCTACATGAGTACATTCCCATTTGGATTTTGTCCCCTGATGAGCTGGTGCCTGAGGGAAACAGCGAAACGCGTTGGCACATAACGGGACATGAGTGGATTTATCTGTTACAAACATTTCATTTTGTAAGGTGCATACAATTGGAATATATGAAAGGATTACAATAAAGTAAGGTGTGACTAAAGGACTCTGGATAACGTTCACTAGTATCTGGTAATGGTATTTCTTTTCTGTGTCAGGGACATACTAGGGTAACTAGGAGGTTCCGGACACGGGATCGCCCCTATCAGGGCGGCTATTCCGTTCTTAGGCAGGGTCCCAATAGTAATAGGGAAAGGAATAGGGATAAATACTTCCTCCTCTTCTACACAAGAATTTAGTTCCCTGTGGCTTATAGGAGGTGATACAATATAATTATTTTAGATTATTTTTTAAAAGTTACGTTTAGTGGTGTTGGTCTGTGATATCTATAGTAGTTAATTGAAACGTTGTAAGATGCTTGCAAGATGTCGGACGGTAACCAAGTCACCCACAGTCCAGTTGCATCTTTCCACATGAGATGGCAGTGTGTGAGGAAAACCCCTTTAATGCTTTGTAGAATCAGACTACACTATATAATTACACTGTTTTGTCTGTGATGGAATCACACAAACTGCTACTGAGTGTTTTGGCAATACGTTTTATATTACTTTTGCGAGCTCCATTACTCCAGTATTAGGAAGTTGATTTTACACCAATTGCTTCATATTTTCAGAAAAAAAGAGCACGAATGAAGCGCTGCTATATACCTGCCATATCTGTCATGACCCGGGTTGTATTCGAACCGGGATCTTCCTGGTCTCTTAAACCATAGCCTTACCTGTTGTGCTACAGAAGAGATCTAGACTTTGGGAATGTCCTTACTGTGTTCAACACTACATCATACTCTCTAGCTCCACCTGCTGCCAGCTGTGGACAATTCTCAATCTGGACAGCCTTTAAATAGGAAGTGAGGACATCACTCAGTGCCCGTTTATTTGGATTTCTTCCCTGGGTGTTTTGACTTCAGTGATCTTCCTTGTATTGAACTCCTGCCTGATATCCCGACTATTCTACAGCCTGCTGATTTTGTACCTTGCCGCCAGATCGTGAATGACCTTAGCCTGCCTGACTCTTCTCCGGATTTTGATTGTGAACTATTTGCCTGACGACGCTTTGCCTGGATCTCAAGCACACTACTTCCACTTCGGACACTACCTTTTACAGGTACCTTACATAATAAACGGGCCACAATGGCAGTGGACCCTGCTGAGATTGTTAAGGCGTTTACACGTCAGGGACAATTGATCGGAGCTCATGAATAGCATCTTTCTTCCCTGGACGCCAAGTTAGATGAACTTTGCACCATGCTCAAATCTTGTTTGCCTGGTTCCTCTGCAACGGTTCAGACTCCGGATCCTACTCCTGCTACGGTCCAACCCGCCTCTTCTGTACCACCAAAACTTCCCTTGCCTGACAAGTTTGGTGGTGATACTGAGGACTGCAGAGGCTTTTTAAATGTTTGCCGTTTGCATTTCCGCAACAACCCTGCGACTTTTAGCACTTCGTCTGCCAAAGTGACTTTTGTAATTTCCTTGTTAAAGGGGAAGGCCCTGGCCTGGGTCTCTCCTTATTTGGAACGCAACGATCCTGTACTCCAAGATGCTGAAAAATTTCTGGCCTCTCTCCAGATTGTATTTGACAAGCCAGGTAGAGTTTCTGCAGCTGAGTACTCCCTCTTGGACATACAACAAGACACTAGATCTGTGGCACAGTATGCTATTGAGTTCCGTACCCTTGCTGCTGAAACAAATTGGGATTCAAGGGCATTACGTGCAGCCTTCCAAAAAGGTCTTACGGATCGCATCAAGGACGAATTAGTCTATAAAGATCTCCCAGAAGACCTTGAGAAATTCATAGAGCTGTGTGTTCGTCTGGATGTCCGGTACCATGAAAGGTGCCAAGAGAGACTTAGAACCCGCAAGTTTCCTAGGCCAGTTTTCCGTTTGGCCCCTAACTTCCAAGCACCACCTCAGCCAGAACCTGAAACCTCTGTTGAACCCCAGACACCTGTGGAACCCATGGAGGTGAGCCGTCTCCACCTAACTGAGTCAGAGAAACAAAGGAGGCGTTCATTGGGCCTATGCCTGTACTGTGGACTTAAAGGACATTTAGTATCTGTCTGCCCCTCCCGTCCAGTAAAAGGCAGGGTCTAACCAGTGTTGGAGTAGCTGGCTTAGACCTTACAGGTAGATCCTCCAAGACCAAGATTACTGTTCCATTTATCTTCTAAGCTTGTTTTCTGTGAGGCTTTTGTGGATTCCGGAGCTGCGGGTATATTCTTGGACTACACTTTTGCAAGAAAGAACAACATCCCGTTTGTTCCTAAGTCTAGACCCCTGAACATTACCACCCTGAATGGACAGCCCTTGGGAGATGGTATTGTGAACTTTTTTAATACAAGTACAGAATTCATTTTTTATGTGCCAGGTAATGAGGTATAAAACAAAAGAATCCATGGTAAGATAAGGGATCTTCTATAAACATGTTTACAGGCCTTCTGATCTCCAATGTTTCTGAAGAGATCGGGTTCACTCAGGGGTCAAGTCCTGGGAAAAAAAGTGTGGGAACTCACCCAAATGCCTCCGCGTGACGTCTCGGCGCGCGGCGTACGCAAAGGGCAGGGGAGGTTGGGAGGAGGAGCAAGCAAGTACCGTATTTTTCGCCCTATAAGATGCACCGGCCCATAAGACGCACCTAGGTTTTAGAGGAGGATAATAGGAAACAATATTTTTCATTCCACCTCAGGTCAGACCAGCCATCAGACCCCCAATGTTAATTAGACCTCAGCTCACTGGCACAGCCCCAATGCCTCAGATCAGACCCCCATGTCAGCCATCAGCCCTCCATGTCATATTTCTCCCCGTCCATGGCACAGACAGACTACAGACATTGTCTCCGGCCCATCATGTAACCCCATCCTCACCCATGTCACATTTCTCCCCCTCCATTTGATTGCTCTAACACCTAAAGAAAAAATAATAATTAAAAAAACCTGATGTTTCTCCAGATGATCTTATGCTAAAAGTAGTGGTAATAGAGTCTCAAAGGTCTATAGAAGCAGGTATACTATTTTTACAAACCTTTGAGACTCTATTAACACTACTATCAACAGAAGGTCATCTAAAGAAACAGCAGGCTTTAAAAAAATCCCTTTAGGTGTTAGAGTGCAATCAAATTAATGTTATGTGTTAAGATTAGGGTCAGAAGCAGACAAGCACTCTTGGGTATTAGTTTTTACTTTCATAAAGCTCCTCATTGAGCTTCCAGCAGCAGACAGAAGCCAGGGCACTTCTGTGGTCACCTCACCTGGGCACATGGTCTTTTCTCAGCAGAGTCCTGCCATACATGCTGGGTAGATGCTAGAATGGATCTGTTAGAAGGAGGTCTGTGACATCACTGGTCACATGATCCACTGTGAGAACGCAGGCTTCACAACCTCCTGCTGTGTTTAGCTCCAGAGAGAAGGGGGTGTGAAAGGATGGACCAATGGCAGGGCAGCTAGCTGATACTGGCCAATCAGCAGCCTCCTGCTCCTATCTGTGGCTTAGAGTGAACACTGGCTGGGGAGGGGAGGGGAGGGCGCCCGGCAGCGCTGCTGGCAAGTAAGTGATTTAAAAAAAAAAAAAAGGTTCGTTTTTCCGCCCACCCCTTTCTCTGTGCAGGGTGCGCCCTAAGACAGCCGCTTGGTCTGCCTTATGGAAGCGCCGGCCCTGTAACGGGAACGGCGTTCCTGCTGTGAAAAAAGTGCAGGAACGTCGTTCCCACCCGTTCCCCCTCGACTCGAGCCCTGGGTTCACTACTTGAGAAAAAGTAAAAAATACTGTAAAAGTGTAATTACCCTATTAGACTGCCCAGTGTTTAGCCAGGACTAGTGCCGATTGACGATAAACACATAGATCGGCACTTGTTTGCACCGGCCTATTACACAGGCTGATGCAAAGTGATTACACATCGAGATGTCCTGCTGATAACTGCATCTTTCATACTGATGAAAGATGCCAATGAGCTGAAAAATGAGAGTTTGTTTATTGGCTGATTGCTGACACGATTATATGGGGCAATTATTTGGAACAAGTCTTCCTATAAATACTTGTTCTCCATAAAATCACCTGGAAATGGCTTTGTCTAATAGGACCTTAAAGGTGTTGTCTGACTTCAGTAAACAGCATTTATCATGTAGAGAAAATTAATACAAGGCACTTACTAATGTATGGTTATTATCCATATTGCCTCATTTGCTGGCTGGATTCATTTTTCCATCACATTATAAACTGCTCATTTCCAGGGGTTACAACCACTGCTGCAGAGCAGATATGAGGTGGCCAGAGAGGTCTGTGCTTTTTTCTATGGTGTTCAGTATGGCCACTGCGGCGTGATTGGAGGGTGGTCATAACCACGGATACAAGCAGTGTATAATGTGATGACAAAATGAATCAAGTCAGCAAAGGAAGCAATATGGACAATCACAATACATTAGTGATTAAGTGATAAACTTTCTCTACATGATAAATGCCGTTTGCTGAAGTCAGACAACCCCTTTAATTCCAAATGTTCCACAATGCATAATCTGTAGCATATCTGACAGAACTCCACAACATCAAAAATTCTGGTGAGGAATTAGTATTGCAAAGGGTGAAATTTTCAAAAAGAAATCTGCAACATAAATTGACATGCGGCAGATTTGCTTAAATATGTTATTCTTTACTACCGCAGTAAATGCTGCAGAGAATCTGCGGCATATACACCGCATGAGGACGTACCCTAGTGTAATTTGGCCCAAAACTCTGAGCTGAGTAACCTGAGCACCATACATTCTGTATAGATATGGGCTGATAATCTAAGCTATTTCTCAGTATCTTTCTACTTGCATTACTGTAGGCCAGGGATCAGCAACCTCCGACACTCCAGCTGTTCAAAGACTACAACTCCCAGAATCCTCCTTTCATTTCTAAGGGAATAACAAGAACAACCAAGTAAATGTGCATGCTGGGAGTTATAGTTTCACAGCAGCTGGAGTGCCGGAGGTTGTTGATCCCTGCTGTAGGCATTTTAATAGCTGGTTACGACCCATGTAGTTAACCTAAAAGTGAACTTTTCAAACTATTTTTATAACCTGGACACGTCCATGGAATGTAAATACGTAGAAGTAACTATATTGACTATATCCAGTCCGGTCACATTCCTTTTATCATTTCCTAACCGCTCCTACAAGATCAGGTACTGAGGTTTATTTTAACCACTAATCTGGCCTCTGACTATACTTGGATGTTTGCGGTAACTAATAAACCATTTCTGTAAAGACTAAGAAATAAGTGGACATAAAGCACTTGGAAAGTCCACATACACAAAATGGATTCATCAGTTTGTAGGCCATTGCCAATGTGGATTTCAGACATATATCCACTGATGGTGGTGTTGTGGAGTGGGCCTGCTGTGGAACCTACACTCCATGAAGTGTATGGTAGCCGTCATGGCACCTAACAGGTAGAATTTAGTGTAGGAACCCGTCTAACAGAGATCGCCTTGACGTGCGGCAGACGGGCTCAAATAATTTTGTAAAAAACGATTTGCCAAGTATCTCTCACTTATAGTGTAACACTTGTAATTATTATGCAATTTTGTACTCTATATTGCAGTGAGTTGTCGCATTGCATGTTTTGTCTTTTCATGTTTTTCCCTGCCATAGCAATGTGCTCCTGCGGTTTGGTACGCACTGACTGACCCCCTTTTTTGTCTTTCTTTGCAGTTTGTACTGGAGGTGTGGCTGCCTCCTCAGTCATCCACTCCTGACCACCCTGTCTGTCCTATAGGCTGATTTTAATTAGTGTTAGTACATAGTCAGGCCTGCTCCCCCTCACTCACTGAAGCCATGGCACCAGGAGTGAGATAGTTTGTGGACTCTCACTGCAGTCCTTGGTAGCCATTTGGCGCCAGTGGTGTTGTGGAGTGGGCCTGCTGTGGAACCTATACTCCCTGAAGTGTATGGTAGCCGTCATGGCACCTAACAGGTAGAATTTAGTGTATGAACCAGTCTAACAGAGATTGCCTTGACGTGCGGCAGACGGGCTCAAATAATTTTGTACAAAACGATTTGCCAAGTATCTCTCACTTATAGTGTAGCACTTGTAATTATTATGCAATTTTGTACTGTATATTGCAGTGAGTTGTCGCATTGCATGTTTTTGTCTTTTAATATATCCACTGAGGAAGAACTTAATTGGACCCGCTACGTGTGGCTGGACCCTAACTGGCAAAATCATACAGGGGGGAAATCTTGGATGTTGTATATGCAATTCTGGGTTCTATATCTATAGAATAGGATAACTACAACTACAAATGCGCCAAATTACTGCAGCTTGTTTCCCAGTTAAATGAGAGCTGTTCTTCTGGCTCCATTTAAAGTGGTAGTTCTGGCAAAGGCAGCCAGTGTCAGAGGAAATTATTCTCAAGGCCCAATCCCTATATATATCATCAATAAAGTTTAATAGGTTTTGAATCACAGAAATAGACCAAATTGGCAAGCTATTGGCTCTAAAAGTAGCTAAATTGTTTTCTCCTGGATCTTTTGGGTCCATTATGGCATCAGAGCCTGGGCCCACTGGAGGATACTCTGGTGAACAGGTCATCAACATTTGGAGCCCACGAAGCCCCTATAATATTAAGTGATTCCAGTATCAGTATTATATTAGAAAATAGCCGATATGGTATTTGACTATATTCTATAAAAGAAGCCAATAACACAATAGTGTAATTGTGAACCAAATGAAAAATCTTGACACTGGATAACACATAATACACAATGACACCCCCATTTGTAACAGATTCGGACAGACCAGGTCTTTTTCAAAGTTTTTTTTTATTGAGGTAACAATTGTATTTCATTATATAATAAGATCTACACATTGTTCTAAGGCACTTGAAAATGTGCACATCATAAAACTCTACAATATAGTAAGACTGTATACTGAACTGAATTTTGATTGTTATGAAGTATATAACACAAAATAAACCAGATATAAAAAGATAATACATTTTGTTGTCTTTCAGATTACACCAGTGGAAAATATATATTATAATACATATATGCAAGTTGTGTTACAGTACAGATAAAGAACCAAGAATATTCTTTTGCTATTTAACCAGTGTACATTTCCAGTTATTTACACGGACAGAAAATACTATGCATCCTACATACAGCAACGATTCACTATTTACTAAAAATTAAAATACACGGTATCTTCATCTACGGATTACAGCTGCCACTCTAAAGAATATCTTCATCACGTCCACAAATAAACCACAAGTTATACCCCTGTATATATGTATTAAGGCAAATATTGCAATGTAATTCATAAAACATCAGACTGACTTATCTGATGTGGTCTTTTTTTTGGCATATATATATATATATATACATATATATATATATATATATATATATATATATATATATATATATATATAGCCATGCTTTACCACTTATTATCGATAGCTATGTAACAGATAGAAACAGTTCTATAAAGCCACTATGAGCATGACCAGATACCTAAACAGCTTAATAGTAATTAGGCACAATGCATAAAATCACCAAAGCATACATTTATGAAAACTGTAGCTTCCTGCCTGCACCTGTGGGAGCCACCACAGTGCTTGTGAATATACTATAGAAAGCCATGCACTGTGTACCTACAGGGCACAGAAATATTAACACAGGGTTGTCTAGTCTTATGCAAGTTTAAAGGCGTTGTCCAGGATTTTACTATAGATGGCCTGTCCTTAGTATAGGCCATCAATATCTGATTGGCCGAGATCAGACACCCCTTAGTCCCACTGAATTCAGATTCCTGCTGTGTTCCAGGCAAAAATACACAGCAGATTTCTCTTGTGTGCATGCCCTCATCTCTCTGAATGTAAACAAGATAGTTTTCATTCATTAACAGCAAGCAGAGATTTTGAAAAGGTTGAAGAATTTAAACTTTAAGGGTACTTTCACATTGCATTGTTGGATTCCGGCAGGCAGTTTGGTCGCCAGAACTGCCTGCCGAATCCGGAAATCCGTATGCAAACAGATAGCATTTGTAGACAGATGCGGATCCGTCTCACAAATGCATTGCAATATCGGATCCGTTTCTCGGGTGTCATCTGGAAAAAACTGATCCGGCATTTATTTTTTTCACATTTTCAAAGGTCTGCGCATGCGCAGACCAGGAAACTGGACCAGTTTTTCCAGGACATTTGGTGCCAGATCCGGCATTAATGCATTTCAATGGAAAATAATGCCGGAGTCACTGAACTGAAGACATCCTGAACGGATTGCTCTCCGTTCAGAATGCATTAGGATAAAACTGATCAGTTATTTTCCGGTATTGAGCCACTAGGATGGAACTCAATACCAGAAAAGAAAAACGCTAGTGTGAAAGTACCCTAAGATTATGTTTAAATTATGCAATAATTAAGCTCTATGTACAGATCACTAGACAACCCCAAAGACATACAAGAGAATACTAAGAGAGACAGCTACACTATTTAATGTCAACCTGCAAGTTCTTCATTGGACATACTGCGGTACTTGCAGGATTAGCATCCTTACGGATCCTTTTCAATCATTTGTGTGATATGTCTAGTGAGAATTCCTACACAGAAGAACAAACTCAAGTGGCATAAAGATGATAAGATTAAATAAGGCACCGATTCAATATTCACAAGGGAAATAAACATGATTAGCTGCTTGCCAAGCAGGTTCGATTGTGTTCTTGCTTCTTTACAGCCATTACAACAGCCATTACTTCTGTCTTCTAGTAGGCACATCAATAAATGCTTTGGCAACAAAACAGCAATGTGCAGTGTTATGTGCATTTCCTCACCGCCCATAGTGGAACGAATGATTGTTTTAGCCGACAGATGTTAGACAATTGTGACCTGAAAAGCAGTCAGCCGTGTTTAATGTTTGGATGAGATCTTTCTTTGAAAGAATGTTCCCAATATCTTTCGTCCATCACCCGGTTTCATTGAACATATATGGCCAGTTTCAACAACTGTAACGGTCATTATGGACTACAGTGTGTATAGTAATGTCTGCAAAATGAACATTCAGCAGATGTTTGTTCAACTGCTATTCAATCATCAACCAACTTGGCCATCCTTAGGTAGACTGGGCCGACAGAAGAAACCAGTTGTTTTAGGCATTTGCTGCGTTTGTGTGCGTCATAGGTAACTGATTAATTTTTTTATTAGGCTGGTTATAAGTTCTGAAAAAAATAACGCCATGTTTGACAATCTAAGGGCTCATGCACACGACCGTTGTTGTTTTGCGGTCCGTTTTTCATGGATCCGTTGTTCCGCATCAGTTGTTTCCCTCTGATTTAAGTCCTCTTCTGTTCCGTTATTGCACAAAACATATCCGTATGGTTTCCGTATTTGATCGTTTTTGCTGATCAGAAACGGAAACAGTAACTTATTAATCACCAAACACATGAGCAATATGGGCTGGGCATAGCATTTACACAGTATGGATCCGCAAAATATGGATGACATCCGTGTGCCTTCCGTATTTTTTGCGGACCCGTTGACTTGAATGGGGCCTCAGACCATGATTTGCGGACAATAATAGGACACGCACTACTTTTTTGCGGAATGGCCATGCGGACAAACTGAAACTGAATGCACATGCAGTACCTTCTGTTGTTTTTGCAGAGCCATTGAAATTAATGGTTCCGCATACGGTCCGCAAAAAAAATGGAACGGAAGCGGAAAGAAAATACGTTCGTGTGCATGAGCCCTAAGGCTCACTTCACATCACTGTTATGGTCATTAGCATCAGTTTGTACTTAAAATAAATGCTCCGTCTTTTTTGAGCATCAGTTATGATCATTTTGTGTCATTTCCATCAGAGATCAGTTATTTTTGACAAGAGAAAATGTACAGCAAGCAGGACTTTTTCTCCGTCAAAAATAACTGATCTCTGACGAAAGTGACACAAACTGATGCTCAAAATAAAAGATTTTTTTTTTCTGTTCTTCTGACGGATCAGAAGAACAGAAAGCTAAATAGTGATGTGAACTCAGCCTATAAAGATGTAAAAATAACAAGTGGTTTGTATTTAAAAGGAGTGAAATACACTATTGTGGTCCTTTCACTGGGATCTCCATCAAAAAGCAGGGATGCAGAATAACTACAGAGTGTTTGTCGCTCACTGGAGGATCTGCACATTCATTCAATACACACACAGCCCACTCCAATAGAAACTATGTAATGCTTTAAATCCCCTGCAATGGTGCTGCCTATTTTGGGGGTGGGGGGAGAGAGGTCTACAAGTAGATGGTTCTTTGAAAAGCGCATGGAAGGAATGTATCATTCTGGTTCGTCAGAAATCTGGTGTACAAAAGTCACGCATTTAGGTGCAAGTGCTGTTTTGCAGTAAAATGTGTTAAGTTTTCTTTAGCTATCTCTGCCACACTTGTTTTACAAAAGTGGGCAGGAGGAGGCGGGCATGGTGGGGACCTCCGTCGCCTGACTCATTTAACAATATATGCGCCAGAAAACTGGCATACAATACATCGGAAATCTACACTAGCTCCCTTGCTGGCCTAGATGTCTTTTTCTGGCGCACAGAAGTCCCGACAATACACCAGGATTATTACTTCTTAATGATTCTGCTGCATCATGGCCAGTGGGGTTTGCTATTAAGACTGGCATACAAAACACCAGTCTTCATACATTCCCCCCCGTGTCTAAGGCCAGATGCCACTTTTACTGGAACTAAATGGAAACATATAGACTCTGCTTCATGACAAGGCATATAGTATAAAATACAATAACAGATATAGAAACAATTATTTAACCTCGAGGGTCATATAAAATAATATATACACTAGACATACAATAAAAGCTCACATAATATTAAGGAATTTCTAGTGAGATCATTTTTATGGACGTGGATGATTATGACCAACGTTACCCCACAATATCAGGCCTTAAAGACTTGCCAGCTCTCCTGATATGTCTGTTTTAGTAAATACTTGTATTCCCCATCATATAAACAATCCTGCAGCATCTTCTCTTACATATGTGCAGTGTACAGTTACTCAGCTATTCCTCCTGGAAATGTATGAATACAAATTACTGCTGTATCTTTTCTTACATATGTGCAGTGTACTGTTTCTCTGTTATTCCTCCCGAAAATGTATGAATACATTGACAACTGAGTATTACTACATAGTCTGGCACTGCCAGCAGTAACTGTATACTGTCAGCATGTGTAACACCCAGTTGTAAATTAATTTATACATTTTTAGAAGAAATGGCAGAGGAGTTCTTACATAAGTTGCTCGAGAATAGTAATATTATGGGGAATACAAGTAGTTATTAAAACAGATATGTCAGGAGAGCTGACAGGTTCTCTTAAACTAGGGATTTTTCTTGTTAGATACACAACATATAATTACATTGAAGCATTCATTTCTATCTTGAATTCATACTCTTTAATTAAAATACAAAAAAACTCACAAAATCGTTATCAAGCACGTTGTCCAGTTTAGACAAAAGCATGTTAATTAGCGTGCCTCCTTGAGGGTGTTCCTCCGCACCCCTGGCCAGCTGCTATCACATCTGGGTAATCTGTCATTTTAGTCAACCATCCCTCTATTAGCTCAGCATGCTTGTGAGGAGGACTTAGGAGAATAGTATCAATGCGCGTAACAGATCCTAAACAGCTATAAAGAGACATTTCACGTCATTCATTGGTCTGCATCACTAAATAAATACATCCATTGGTGCAGCCACCAAAACCTGCACAAGCTTTGACTGGCATTTACATAATAACATTTTTTTTTTACATGATTTTGTTTTACAGCATTCCAAATCTTTGAGCAATGCACATTTTACTATACAGGCAGTATTTAGCATGGAAATAATGAACCTTTTACTTATATAGGCTTTCTAGCTTGCTGTTTAAATATTACGTTCCCCTAACATAAAAAAAAAACACACGTTGACAACACAGATACATACAACATTGACACATACAAGTATGCGGGTGGCCTGTCCATTAACACTGAATTCTGGTCAGACTAGAAGCCGCCGGTAAACTGATCTTTTGGCCCATATTTACAATGGCAACAATACATCATGCCTGGCACTCGAAATATCTCTAATGAAAATGTGTTCCACTACAGTCTACATTCAGAAGTGTATTTCCTTTGCGTTAGGGTTGTGCCCACCTTGTCACAGAATAAGGCCTCATGCACACAACCTTATCTGTTTTGTGATCCGCAAAGCATGGATACTGGCCGTGTGCGTCCTGCACCTATTGTAAAAATGCCAATTCTTGTCCGCAAAACAGAGAATAGGAGATGTTCTATTTTATTTTTCTGGACGGACATATGGCTGCCTGGATGTGACCTCTGTGTGCTGTCCTCCTTTTTTGCAGCCCCATAGAAATAAATGGGTCCGCGTGCGAACCGCAAAAAATGCAGATCGGATGCAGACCAGAAATCAGTCATATGCTTGAGGCCTCATTCTCAAAAATGAAGACAAATCTCTATTCCATCCAGTGCTGCATTTTTGTATGCGGCTTGAATGGCTCAATGCTGAGTGAATTATAGTAATAGGTTAGAAGTATATAATATACAGAAAAAAAGTCAGAGTATCTGGCTGTATACAGTAGGCAAAAGGATTTTTTGCCAAAAATGACACAATACTATCCAATTTTGCCAATCAGGCAATGTAGACTCATAACAGCAACAATGAAAATTCTTTAAAAAAAAAAAAAAAAAAACACAATAGAGAAAGGGGAATAACATGATGCTGGATCTCTATGGCTGCTGGATGTCTTCCAGGATCAGACACGTTGAAGTCCTACATGTTTGATTATGCCTTCCCCGACATCTGTTATCTGCGGACTATCAGGAGGCCCAAATCCATTGGCTAATCCTACCAAAATTGTCGGGTTACACCAACCTTGATCTAATATGTATGGCAAGTTTTAGGTGCAGAGAAAGATATCTAGATTCCATTCTACAGAGCTTACACTGTATAATGGTTTTCACTGCAATAAAGCATTAAAGGGGTTTTCCAAGATAATTAAAAATCTCAGACAAGCCTTTGTCCACATTGCGGATTGGATACGGACCAATTCACTTCAATGGGGCTGCAAAAGATGCAGATGGCACACGGTGTACTGTCCGCATCTGTTTGTGCGTTCCGTTGCATCCGCAAAAATATAGAACATGTCCTATTCTTGTCCGCATTATGAACAAGGATAGGACAGTTCTATTATTTGCCGGACCTTCCATTCTGCAAAATACGGAATGCACACGGCCGGTACCCGTGTTTTGCAGATCACCAATTTGCGAAACAGGCAACGGATCATGTGCACGAGCCCTCATAATCGCTTAAAATAAAAAAGAATAATATCATACTCACTCATTTCTCTAGCACTAATCTGGTTCTCCTGCTGCTGTTTTCTTAAAAACAGCAGCAGCAACGTGTAGGTATACGGCATGTGACTGAGGTAGCCAATCACTGTCCACAGCGCTCCACCACTGAGGACCTGTGGTCAGCTGCAGCGGTAACGTTCTGAATATCTGCTGCAGCCAATCACTGACAATCTGTAAACCCCTGCTGTTTGCAAACAGCGACAGCAGAATGGCCAGCGTCACAGAGAACTGAGCTAAAGGGGTGTATTTTTTTAAGCCATCTTCAAGCTTGCCTAAGATTTTTATTTATCTTGGAAAATGCCTTTAATTACTCCATTAAAATAGAATTAAAAATTATTTTAATTTATGTATGAATGAAAGCTACACTTTTCCCAACCATGACAATATTTGCTCGGTATATTTCAGAGAGTTCCTGACATATCAGCACATGCAAACAGCTGTCTCATGGACCGCTGGGCTGTCTCTGTAAAGAAATACCCATTTTGCTGTTATATATAACCAAATACGTATTTCTTTTTTGCATATGATTGGATAATCAATGACATAACTTGGTAAAAATACTTATATAGTCATAATAGGAACTGAGCGGAAAGAAGATCACATATCTATTGTAAAAGCTGAGCTGGGAGCACTAGGCTGGTGTCACAAATAGGTTTTCTTGGCATTTTTGATGCACTTTTTTAATGGTAAAAACACACTTCCAGATGTTGCATGAAAGTCTATGGGAAATATTAAACACAGGACAAACAGGCATTTTTATTACCTGCTTTTTATGGGTCAATGGTGTTTTATTTTGAAATTGCACAAGGCTCTGGGTGTGGCATGTTTTCCCTTATCACCTGGCATTTTTGTACCATGACTACGGGTGGGTTCACACTAGCATTAGGGATTCCGTTATGGCTTTCCGTTATAACATGGCTATAACGGAATCCATAAGACGTAAGGACGGATCCGTTCTTCTACCCATAGACTTGAATTATGTCGGAATGCAAAACGGAAGCCTTTAAAAGGCATTCCGTTTGCTTTCCGTCCTAACCGATTTTCGGTCGTGGAATTTTCTGCCACAAAATCTGTGAAGGTGCCCTAAAACTGCACAGAAACATTATTAATAATCTAACAGTTAACCCATCCTAACAGTGTATAATGTTGCGTACTTCTTTATCATGTACCTGTTCTATAAGTTTAAAACTTAAGAAGAGGCAAAAAAATTTTTTCTGATGGTGTCAAATCAATTTAAAAAGCTCTTGGGACTCGTCAAATTAGAAAAATAAAGATTTTACTTTAAAGGCTGTGGACACCTTTGGGGGCAATAAAAAAAAAGGACTCTACTTATTTTGGGGTAAAAATAATTTTTTTCATTTGGTCTTTATTTTTTTTAAAATGTCAGCCATTTTCCTAGCATAACTGTGTAATCTGTGTATTTGCAGAGCAGCAGGTTCTGTGTTTACAATGAATCCCGTCATCTGACGGCTCATGTAAATCCCTTATGTGTGATCTCCTGAAACTGAACGGAGATGAATCAAGAGTTTAAACATGGCTACAGACTGAGCAGGCAGCGCTACTAGAAACTGACATTCTGCAGATACACTCTCAATTAACCCCTGTAGTACAAGAACTGCTGGAAATGTTTAAAAAAAAAAAACAGCCCAAAAATTTTTTTTAGACCAAAATGAGTGGAATGCAATAATAAATGCCTCCAGAGGTGTCCATAGCTTTTAGGTTATTTCCGAATTCCTGCAAACGTCTTAAAAACCTCTCCTCCTATTGACATAAAGTGCACTTAGCTGCTAATCCATTAAGAGACTGACCCTTTGGACATCTCTGACATACATCATGTACATGTAAGAGTGCTGAGATGTGCTGCTTTGCTGTTCAGTGTTCTCATATTTAGCATTTCTCTGGGGTGTTGATCCTTGAAAGACAGAACATTAACTAACTGAGGCAGAGGTGAGGACAGAGGACCTCATGTAATACAGTGCTGGGGGAAGGAGGTGTATGGAGGGAATGTGCATGGGGGGTGACATGGGCTGACTAGATGACACCATTTCATATACTTATGGTATCCAGTGCAACGATCCTGTACATGCAAATATTCTGTTCAATTAAGTGCTAGCTATTTAATCATATAAACATAGTCGGTACCTGACTGCAGGGTACCATGAAATACACCACACACATATGAATAGCAGTTGTGTTGCCAATTCTTCCTTCACATTTCAGCTATGGTGACAGGAACACAGATACAGGATTACATGCTTTAGAAAACAATGTGCAAACACATAGCGGCCATATTCCCTGGAAGCTATGCATCCAGCAAATATGTGTCTGCCTTCTGATCTACCCATCTAGTTAGTGTTCAGCGTCAGTGGCTGGATTGTCGTATTAGTCAAATTTCACGTTTAGACATAGTGTCATATCCTTCACCTGCTATTCAAGACATCTTGCTGGGTTGGAAAAAATCCCATTTCTTCAGTGCAGTCACAAAGGAATGTGGGTTGGCTCTTGTAACCTTCATTTCCTGTTTCAATAGTAAAGACACAACCCTGCAAAGAAAACCTGTTTTATCAAGAAACTAATTGATACAGCTATCCAAGATGGATTCATAGATGAATGTTCCCTCCGATAGGAGAATCAGAGTTTTAAAATATTCTCTGAGAAAAATGTCAGCCAGTAGTTGTCATCCACGGCTTATTATTCGACATACATGTTAAGTAACCATCATGGGGTAAAGCAGCTTTAGTTTTGGCGCTGGGAAGTTTGCAGGAAGTAGGCAATTCTCATACGGCAACAAAGGAATAGCTCAAGTCAACATGGCGATTTGTCAAATAGCCCATCGCTGCTGTGTGAGTTTAAGGCATTGTTCTTTTCCTTTAAAATAATTTATAATACTTGATTGTCTGGCCACATATTGAAAACCAAATTAAAGTCCAAGAGGAATATTAACTGGAAAAATGAGAGCATAAAAGCAAAGACTGGTGCGTTTTCAGTGTAGCCACGTCTGGTTCTCATATACTAAGACTTCAAAAATGGGCACAAACTGAGGAAATTCAGAGCACTCAAGGAAGATACATTTCTCCAGTGTGGCCTGGATTCTTATACATTCTTCATTCTCCTCCTATGGACGGTGAAATCTGAAATAAGAGAACTCATCATCATACACAATAGTATGCAATATAGGCCACCAATGTTCTGTGAGCTTTAATTAGATCTAAAACCATTCAGCAGAAGTATACTTCAGAAACATGACTAAGGAGCACACAGGAGAATGGGAGACAACTCACCTTGTAAACTGGCGACTTTCTTCATGGACCTCCATTTCTGTACTCTTAAACTCATTTAGTTCTTTCCGTATAGCAGCCTGAAAAATAGTGAAAAATGTTAGAAACTACAGCTCCACACACAGACCGTCATGTACCTACAGAGTGAAATGAAGGTCACTTCAAAGACCATGCATGGAGCTGAATGGTGACAGCAATGGGATGTTTTCAGCAGAAGTAGGCCATATACATTACAACCAGGCTGATCAAAATCAATAATTTCAACCAAAGCAATTGTTTTAGAGTGAAAACTTATTGTACAATCCCTTTAGCTATCATGTTCTGGAAAGAAGTTGGTAATGTGACCAATTTTCATCCAAATAGCAAGTCCACAAAATATCTTTCCCTAAAAGAACATTCCTAGAAGACCATTTCTGCTTCCCCTGATGTCACTGACCATGTATGTTAAAGGTGTTGTCTTATCATAGACAATGGGGGCATATCGCTAGGATATGCCCCCATTGTCTTATAGGTGCGGGTCCCACTGCTGGGACCCGCACCTATATCGAGAATGGAGTCCCCCATGGTGGTGGCTGGAGGACTCCGGTCTGGCCACCACCAAGCCGGCTCCCCATAGAAGGGAAGCCAGCGCTCGGCTATTTTCGCCGGCCCCATAGAAAATGAATGGAGAGAGGCTGCGCATGCGCAGTGTGCCCTCCTTCACTTGCGGGGCTCCGTTCTCGATATACGTGCGGTGGGACCCTCACCTATAAGACAATAGGGGCATATCCTAGAGATATGCCCCCATTGTCCATGATGAGACAACCCCTTTAAGTTTAAACAAAAGGTAGTGGCCAATATGGAATAAAATGAGTATGGCTTCTTTGGCAGAACAATCACACCTACTTCTGTCTAATATGTATGGCCATTTGACTATTCTGATTGATACTCTCATGCTACTGTGTGCATATCTGATTTCTGAACAAGTCTATACCTATCCTGCAGACTACCCATGCAACTGTACCTCTTCACAGAACAAAGAAACCCCTCCCTGGAATCTACAGTAAAAACAAATCCATTACTATACATTATATATGTATCCTTTGGGGCCCCGAGTCCTTTAGGATCATGAAGTGATTCTGGATAACTCTTTGCACAACCAACACCATATGTAGAACAGTTCCTGCAAAGTATAGCAAAGCCACCCCCAATGGCAGCTTCTTGTCTTCCCTTGCTGATAATTGTATTTTCTTCTTTTACAGTGGGATGCAAAAGTTTGGGCAACCTTGTTAATCGTCCAGATTTTCCTGTATAAATCGTTGGTTGTTACGATAAAAAATGTCAGTTAAATATATCATATAGGAGACACACACAGTGATATTTGAGAAGTGAAATAAAGTTTATTGGATTTTTGTTTAAACAAAATTAGGCAGGTGCATAAATTTGGGCACCACAAAAAAAGAGATGAAATCAATATTTAGTAGATCCTCCTTTTGCAGAAATTACAGCCTCTAAACGCTTCCTGTAGGTTCCAATGAGAGTCTGGATTCTGGTTGAAGGTATTTTGGAAAATCCTCTTTACAAAACATCTTTAGTTCATTCAGGTTTAATGGCTTCCGAGCATGGACAGCTCTCTTTAAGTAACACCACAGATTTTCAATTATATTCAGGTCTGCGGACTGAGATGGCCATTCCAGAACGTTGTACTTGTTCCTCTGCATAAATGCCTTAGTGGATTTTGAGCAGTGTTTAGGGTCGTTGTCTTTTTGAAAGATCCAGCCCCGGCGCAGCTTCAGCTTTGTCACTGATTCCTGGACATTGGTCTCCAGAATCTGCTGATACTGAGTGTAATCCATGCGTCCCTCAACTTTGACAAGATTCCCAGTCCCTGCACTGGCCATACAGCCCCACAGCATGATGGAACCACCACCATATTTTACTGTAGGTAGCAGGTGTTTTTCTTGGAATGCTGTGTTCTTTTTCCTCCATGCATAACGCCCCTTGTTATGGCCAAATAACTCAATTTTAGTTTCATCAGTCCACAGCACCTTATTCCAAAATGAAGCTGGCTTGTCCAAATGTGCTTTAGCCCAACTCAAGCGGCACTTTTTGTGCTGTGGGCGGAGAAAAGGCTTCCTGTGCATCACTCTCGCATACAGCATCTCCTTGTGTAAAGTGCGCCGAATGGTTGAACGATGCACAGTGACTCCATCTGCAGCAAGATGATGTTGTAGGTCTTTGGTGATGGTCTGTGGGTTGACTCTGACTGTTCTCACCATTCGTCGCTTCTGTCTATCCGAGATTTTTCTTGGTCTGCCACTTCAAGCCTTAACTTGAACTGAGCCTGTGGTCTTCCATTTCCTCAATATGTTCCTACATGTGGAAACAGACAGCTGAAATCTCTGAGACAGCTTTCTGTATCCTTCCCCTAAACCATGATGGTGAACAATCTTTGTCTTCAGGTCATTGAGAGTTGTTTTGAGACCCCCATGTTGCTACTCTTCAGAGCAAATTAAAAGAGGAGGGAAACTTACAATTGACCCCCTTAAATACTCTTCCTCATAATTGGATTCACCTGTGTATGTAGGTCAGGGGTCACTGAGCTTACCAAGCCAATTTGAGTTCCAATAATTACTTCTAAAGGTTTTGGAATCAATAAAATGACAACAGTGCCCAAATTTATGCACCTGCCTAATTTTGTTTAAACAATTATAGCACACTTTCTGTAAATCCAATAAACTTCATTTCACTTCTCAAATATCACTGTGTATGTCTCCTATATGATAGATTTAACTGACATTTTTTATCGTAACAACCAACGATTTATACAGGAAAATCATGACGATTAACAAGGTTGCCCAAACTTTCGCATCCCACTGTACAGTGGGCAGTGTTTAAATTGTAATAATTGGCTTCCATTCACATGTCCATTAATTTTGCAGAACAGGTGCGGACCCATTCATTTCAATGGGGCCGCAAAAGATGCAGACAGCACACTGTGCACTGTCCGCATCTGTAGTTCCGTTCCGTTCTGTGGTCCGGCAAAAAAGATAGAGCATGTCCTTTTCTGGTCTATAATCGCAGACAAGAATAGGCATTTCTATGATGGAGCTGGCCGTATGCATTTCACTAAATGTGGAATCTACACAGCCGGTATCTGTGTTTTGCGCAATTTGTGGACCGCAAAACACTTACGGACGTCTGAATGAACCCTTATTGTGTGTACGGTATACAGTCTTCTTCTTGCCTCAGATTGCATCACGCCTGCTAGGCTGATAGGTACAGTGCCTTATAATCTGCTGTAAACAGGTTTCAGGGCTTTAAGATGTTTTTGTACATGAAATAGCTCGGTAACAGTTACAATTACGGAACATTTTTGATGCCTAACAATGTACTTATTTCAATTTGCAAGCAGATGGGTGATTTCAAAGGACAGCTCGATTAATTAGACTCATATCAGAGACATTTGGTAATCCTTTAAGAGCACAGATGAGAAGAGAAGGCAGTCTTCTAATTAGCAGCGTTGAATTCCTCACTTTCACTGGCCTCAGGGCTGACAGGATGTTACGTGCAGAAGGGATGACTTGGATTTACTAAAACTAACAGAAATTATAATCTCTGATTTTGGGATTGACAGAACAAAACTCAGCTTGCGAAACGTTAATCTGTTCATATCCATGGCATTTATGTTCTGTGCACGAAAGGCCATCTGCTGACACTGTTTTTCGCTATGCTTCCTCAAGGCCATTTATGTAGATGGACATTTATAAAACCATAAGGCCCCTTGCAGACAAGCATGAGCGGATTAGGCCCGGATGCGTTGCGGATGCGTTCAGTGAAAAATGCGCAATTTCGCAAGCAAGTTTAGTCAGTTTTGTCTGCGATCGCGTTCAGTTTTTATCGCGCGGGTGCAATGCGACTTAATGCGTTTTGAACGCATCTGATAAAAAAACTAAAATGTTTACAGACAACATCTCCTAGCAACCATCAGTGAAAAACGCATCACATCCGCACTTGCTTGCAGATGCAATGCGATTTTCACGCAGCCCCATTCGCTTCTATGGAGCCAGCGTTGCGTGAAAATCGCAGAATACAGAACATGCTGCGATTTTCTTGCAACGCATAAGTGATGCGTGAAAACCAACGCTCATGTACACAGACCCATTGAAATGAATGGGTCTGGATTCCGTGCGGGTGCAATGCGTTCGCATCATGCATTGCACCCACGCGGAATACTCGCTCGAGTGAAAGGGGCCTAAGGATATATTTATTATACAAGGCAGATTGGTTGCAAAAATGTTTGCAACTGTCCCATTCCTTTGAATCAGGCTTGCAGCAATCCATATGCCCCATCCAGATTAATCTAATGGATTTTCAGTTGCAGAAATTTTGGCAACAATTCTGAAATCTCGTGCCGTTCAGCATTCGACGCTCGCAGGCTCCCAGCTTCCTCACCGCGCCTGCGCCATTCAGTTTCACCAGAGCACAGTGCTGGCAGACAGATGCAAGCGCTGCCTGGCCCTGTCAATCAGGACTTGGAGGGAGGCGACAAAGGTGGGAGAACGGAGCCTCTAGGAGCAGGAACAACACCCCTCCCCCCCCCAGCTCCTAGAGGCTAATTAGCATATTATAAAAGTTAGATTTCTGGCGTAACGGGGGCATAGATAAAAGTAGGAATAGGCTAGTTAGATTTAGCTGACATTAGCACATCGCTAAATCTGGTGACAGAATCCCTTTAACACAACAGACTCCATAGAATATAACTGTACAGAAATGGCTGTTTGTCCTTGCCTTGTCCGCAGGAGTTAACCTTGCCCAGGGTTTATCGGCGCGGCGGTCATAGTCCAGAGAGTCAGTAACCTCTACATATTCGTTGAAACACAAGATACGTCTGGCCTGCAGTTCAGCCACTGAAGGCCTCAGGCTGAGCTATAAATAAGAAGCAAGGAAAGAAGAGAAAGTAGTTACAGCACCAAATGTTAATTAGGTCCATGCCCTATATTAAGCAAATGAGGGCAAGGTTCTTATAAAATGGACACTGTGAAGGGTCTAAATATAAGAGATTCTATCCCAATGAACCTATTAAAACATGACCTATTTATATATATTGCTCGAGTATTTCCTCACATTGTTGTCCTACATAAAGTAAGGCTTTGGTTTCAATGTCTACGAGACATTTACAATACAAGGTAGGTAAGTTAAGGCGAAGGTTCACCTTAAAGGCTTCAGCTTAGAAAGCCTATTTATTTATCAATTACACTCACAGACAAAAAAAAATAACGTACTAAGGAGGAGTTGTTGGAATCTAATTAAACTTTCTATGTGTGGATGTAATGATGATATATGTAAATGAAAGGAGGCTCTAGTACCCTGCTGGACCGCCTCTAGCCTGGATACAAGATGAGATAGAGTTGGGCATGGAGGCATACATTGGGCATTCTGTATTGTATCCTGTGGCACAGATGTCACAGTTGGACCTGTAGATCCTGCACACTCATAGGTTGTGGAAGCTGGTCTCCCAACTGGTCCCATAAATGCTCTATTGGCAATAGATCTGGTGACCAGGCAGACCAGGAAAGTGTTGCAATCTGCCAGACACATTCCTGGGAAACGCTTGCTGTGTATGAGCGAGCATTATCCTGCCATGCGGGGTAACATGTCTGCACATATTGCTGAGATTTGGGGTGACCAACTATTATTTGCAATAGTCCCCAGATCATCACATTAGTAAATGGGGCAGTGTGTCACTCACTCTACATCAAAGGGAAGATTGAAGCACTCATCACAAGGCCTCTATTCTCGAACCTGTCCAGTCTGTAACAGACCAGGTTTCTTTTTCACAACACTGTCAATGGTAGAACACGTAATTGGTGCCGTGACACCAAATTTCCTTCTGCTAAGGACCTGGAAATAGTCCGTGCAGAGACAGGGGTGTGTATGAAAGTGTCATCTGCGTCTGGATGGTTGACAACCAAACTGTGGGAGTTGCCTGAGCTTGTTGGTGGATAAAATGATCCTCTATACTGGTGGTTTGTCTACGCCGTCTAGAGCGTGCTCACCATATGTGCATTCCCTCACATAACCACTGCTGCTTACATCATGGTCAGAGCAGCCTAGATAGCAGGCAATTCATCAAAAGAACCATCCTGTTCTCTCAGTTCAATGATGCGATGTCAACTGGACAGAATGCCTTCAAGCACATCGTAAAGGCATGTCTAGCAGTCAATCTCTCACCAACAGGTACACTACCCAAAAGTAGCCACTGAGGCCCTTTTTATAGGGCAGCGGGAGAGGCACTTTTATGCCCTCTTGTGGCAAGACTCAGTGTCTAAAAAGACCACACCTATAATCACATACATATCTATATGCAGAGTTTTATAGCAATCTGACATTTCTATCCTGGTGTGTTATTTCTTTTGTCAATGAGTGTATTATAAGTTACAGAAAGAGACCACGGTTCAGGAGCTTCATCTTTAGAAAGTGTAAATAACAGTAACTTTTAAGGCTCTGTTTACGAGACAGGTACGGGTCCCAGAGGTGGGTCTGCACCTATCAGACAGTGGGGGCATAACCTAGCAATATGTCCCCATTGTTTGAGATGATGCAAACCCCTTTGATTTCTAGTGCAAAAAGATTGGTGGGTCTTCTCCAAAAGAAGTGGTGCAGTTTATACCTAGACCTCTTCTCTGTACATTCTGACAGGCTATCTAAACTATTTCTCTTAAATCATTCCAGAAGCAATACCTAGTTCTGAAGCAGATTTGATACACAAATTTTTTTTTTTTTTTAGATACCATTCATTTTTATGGACACAAAAGAATGTACTTTGTAAGGCAGGGCTTGATCTCCACTCTGTAATAGCTAAAGCAGGTGGTAAATGCTATAATTGTTGACCATCAACAACAACTACCAAAGAGAATAGTTAAGTCAATGACATTTAAGCTGGCTATGCACATTAGATGTGGGTTCAGCCAATCATCTAATGTGTATGTACAGCGAATGTACAGTTTCCCATGATGGCTGTTGTCAGGGGAGATAAGGATCGGAAATGTTTGAGCCATTTGCCCAATCCTTTTGTTAGTGGGGCGAAATGCCACTGCCAGAGTATTCTGGTAGTGACCTTCTCCCAGTCACTACATATGCACGCTCAGATGAGCCAAGCATGGATAAGGGCTCGTTCACACTTGCGGCAGGACGGATCCGACATGCTGTTCACCATGTCGGATCCGTCCTGCCGCTATTTCGCCGTGCCGTCCCCATTGACTATAATGGGGACGGGGGCGGAGCTCCGGCGCAGCACGGCGGTAGCCGCCGGAATAAAAAGTCCTGCATGTCCGACATTAGTCCGGCGGCTTTCGCCGTGCACCGCCGGAGCTCCGCCCCCGTCCCCATTATAGTCAATGGAGACGGAGCGGCGGCACGACGGATCAGACATGGTGAACAGCATGTCGGATCCGTCCTGCTGCAAGTGTGAAAGAGCCCTTAGTAAGGGAGGATCAGGAGAAACGGATGTCGGACGAATAAGTGTTTGGCTGACAATTACCTCATGGATATGGCCAGCTTAAAGGTAAAATCGTAGAAACCGGTAGAAGACATATACAACTTTTCAACTGGAAATTAATTCCCATAGTTCCATCAACTTTTCACTGTATGCCCCTGTACCAGATAGCATCCACAAAGTGAAAGGGGTATAGGCCTATTTATCTCTGATTAGGGGTCATTCTACATCAAAATATTCCAGTCAGAATCTTGAATTGTGTATTATGTAATTAAGTGTATATATTAAGCAAAACCTGTGAAGAACCAGAACATCCTAGCAATCGGACTACTGTGCTTTGTCTTACTGCACACTACTTTCACACTAGTTTCATGAGCATCGCACCATCTTTTCTAGATCAACTAAGAATGCATACCTTCCGAGTCAGTCTTCGCTTCAGTTCTCTTCTTGCTTCCTGTTCCTCTTCTTCATTCTTTTCTAAAGTTAAAAAAACAAACCACCAAAATTATTGAACCTTTAAGTCAGTAAATTTGGCATGGATATTTTTGCACATGTGGGCAGAGTTGCATAACCGAACGAATCAAGTTGGTTACAAATTCTCAGGTGTATATAAGTACGTGGCCTGATTCGGACACAATATTGTCTTCGCCAAAATGTCAATGTTTTATGGCAATAACACTTACCAAATCAGACTATGAATTTTTTTCTACATCGACTTCAGAGTCTCCTGTATGACTTTTGACATTCTGTAAATTAGAGGTCTTCCATATAGCTGCATGGTGAAGCATATGGGCAACAGTTGTTGGATGCCTCTCTTTTACCATCTAATGTAAGGAAACGTGTAACCTTCTCAGCTTATTTGTTCCAATGTTTGATCAACCCTATAAAACAAGGCATACTGCCTGGTAGAGTTGATCATGCCGATTATGATAACTGTTTCTATTTTTCCAGGGTGAATAGTTTCTGAAATATTAAACTTTTTATATTTATGCAAATGACCTATTTTGAGCACTGCGGGGCTAGCCGCAGCACTTGGAGTGCCGCTTGTACTTCCCCCTCCCCTTTGACGAGAGAACTAGCCCTTTTTCCTGACGCCTGTGCTGTGGCTCACTTAGTCAAGCTGCTGTCACTGCTGGGAAATTATTTTCACTACATAGGTGGAGAGAACAGTGGTTTAACTAACTACAAGGGTAAGATCTCTCCCTCTTAAATTCTTCCCTGCACTGTGTTACTGCCTACCAGGCATCATCTAGGTCCTGGGGCTGAGTTGCAGTTTGCCTGCAGTTGGACTCCCATGAATCACCGAGTGGCAAACCATTAGTGCATGCTAGGGAATAGGAGATTTACAGTATTCATGTATAGTCAAAAATTCTGCACGAACTACCTTATGCCATCAAGTGTATATGAAATCTTTAAGGAATGCTACTAGCACTTTGTGAAGCCTGTGAAGAATTCAGGTTGTTCCAGAGGCAAAAGTCCTACTAACATAGCAACTACTTTTGGAATATTAATATGTTACGTTATTCTGGTTCATTAACAGTTGGCAAGTGAATGAAGACAGCTCTCTATGCACTAACAGGTCTGAGAGTGATCCATTGTGAAACTGTTCCCATCTTTGTTTGTGCAGCTGTTTGTAAAATCCTTTCCTGGAAGACATTTCCTGACATTGAAAGCTAGATTAAAAGGCTTATAGAGAAGCCATATGTTATAATATTTACCGACACCTTCTTAAAGATATATTGATCATTTGATTATTTGCTAACCATGCCGTATTATTCATTTCTAGAACTAGAAGCTAACAGGGTTGACAGGGCAACTTAAAAACAACTGAAAAATCATTGAGAATGGTGTAACATAATAACAGTAGTAATACTCACCTATTTGATGCCTCACAATTCCTATTCTGACACTTACCAGGTCCCTGTTTGTATCTATACTTCCTTGTCCATCTCAATATACCATATATAATATCCAGTACATGTATATAACACTGTAGTCCCTGTCCTTCAAACCACATATCCAAGACCTTTCCACCTCCTGTCGCCTTCTCAAAACAATTTCTTGGATCTGCACATTTGTCAATCACTAGTATGCAAAAATGTACAAGACTTCTGAAACATCCTCCTCTGTGGCCTCCCATCTCCCCTGGAATCTCTTATCCGCTCTTCACAGATCTCTCCTGTGCATCTCCCACACTCTGGAACTCCGTAACCCAACACATCAGACTCTCACCTACCATGGAAACCTTCCAAAGAAACATGAAACCCTTTTCAGATGTACAACAGCCTGGAATAAATGGCACTTTAATAATAATAATAATTTTCTCTACATAATTGTGAGAGTGAATAATTACATTAAAAAAAGACTGGTCAAACTCTTTATCCTAAACTAATGGGGGCATGGTATAAAGTTAAGTTACGGAGGAACAAAAATCTAAATTTTAAATAACCCTTGCATGGGGTAAATTGATTTGCCAGGTTTAAGATTTGCTTTCTTTGCTTTGCAAATTTAAGGGAATTTTAAGTGAATCAGTTCACCCACCATATTCTAGAGGTCTGTATTTAAAAGAATAAAGGACATTTATTCCCGATCATGGTGTAAAAGATTAATTTGTTGGGTGATCACGTTTCATGGCTGCAAAAACTGTCTTTTGTCGACCGTATGTTTCCCTGTATAAACAGGGCATAATCAGCGAACAAAAATGTAAATGAATGGGCGCAAGAACAATGATAACTAGTCCTCTGCTCGTATGAAGGACACACATGCTAGATCGTCAATCGGCGCTTGTCACCTGACATAAATCTGTCTGTGTGAAACTGCCCATAATTTTCCTACTATGGTCATTCAAAAATCTGGATTTACATGTTTATAGATGTGCATACATGTGGCCCAATTAACCCCTTCCTGACATCCGCTGTAAAACCATGGCACAATTTCTAATTCCAGCCCTATAGTAATTTATTTTCATCCTCCCAATTCATGATATAGGATATTAAATGGCACCATTAGAAAGTACAACTTGTCAAACAATTAACAAGACCTCATACAGGTATGCTAAAGGAGTAGCACTGTGTTTTCCCTACTGCTATGCCACTGCTACTAGACAAACTGAACATGAGTAAGGATATGTAATAACATCAAGAAATTACCTAGCACTTGTAAGTCATTAATAATACGTGCTATCAGGTGAAACCAGTGCACACAAAGTAACAAAGTATACAGTGATACTCTATAAAATGTACTAACGCTTTAAGATGTTCCTTTGTTCCAGTTCTTCACTCGTTGGCCTTTGACTTAATCTCCTAAAAACGAAAGGAAAATAAAATAACTACAAATTTACAAAAACAGAGAAAAGTGCTTGCTAGCAACACCTTATAACAGCTACTGAAGATAGGGAGGGACTGTATAAAAGAAAAAAAAAGAAACACGCATGGCAATAAACCAAAGACCCACCTAGTACATTAGACATTAAACTTTCCATACAATACTACAATAGACCTCAGTTTTTGGGCTCTTGCGCTGCTTGCTGTTGTTTTCTGTAGGGGCCTCCAATGCTCCAAGTTTCAGTCCACTCAATACTTGTGGTGACACCTGAAGGCCATGTTGGCCATCAGGAAAAGACATGAAACATGAATTTCCTAATGGCATGTGCACTCATTAACAAAAAAAAAAAATAATGAACAAAGAAATGGAATGAAATAGAGTGAAACTTTATATGTGTGAATGTAATGATGATATATGTGAGTGATTACAATATTCGAGCAAAATGATAAGTTTATTGGGGAAACTGTACAATTGAAAGGAGGCCCTAGTATCCTGTTAGGCTGCCTCTAGCCTGGATACAAGATAAGATACGGTTGGGCATGGAGGCATACAGGTTCTAAATGGTATCCTGTGGCACATTTACCCACAGATGTTGTAGGGCCTGTAGATCCTCATAGGCTGCCGAAGTTGGCATCCCAACTAGTCCAATAAATGCTCAATTAGTGATATATCTGGTGACCAGGCAGGCCAAGGAAGTGTTGCAATCTGGTGTAGACATTACTGGGAATCACCTGCTGTGTATGATCAACCATTATCCTTCTAAAAAATGGCAGGTAGTAGCCCTGCCATTAGATGCAAAACACGTTGGACGCAGGATGTCCTGCACATTTTTCTGAGCTCTTAATGACCCTCACCTCTACTAGGGGTGAGCAGTGTTGTATGCGATGGCTCTCCAGATTATCACATGAGCAGTTGGGGCAGTGTGTCATTCCACAGCAAAGGCAGGATTGAAGTGCTCACCACGAGGCCTCCATATTTCAATCTGACCATCGTGGGACCTCAAACAGAATGTGGACTTGTCTCTAAAAAGACAATATGGTTTCAGTCCATAGCAGTCCAGGTTTCTCAGTGACGATACTACTGCAAATGAAGACGGCGGTGGCTGGTTGTCAATGGCAGGACACATAATAGGTGCCGTGATACCAAATTTCCTTCTGCTAAGCTCCTGGAAATGGTTTGAGCACAGACAGGGGTGTGTAATGAAGGTGCCACTTGTGTCTAGATGGTGGACAACAAAATTGTGGAAGCTGCTCATGCTTGTCGGGGGATAAAATAATTCTCTCTACTGGTAGTCTGTCTGGGCCATCTGGAACCTGTACACTGTGTGTGCGTGGTCTCATGTAACCACTGCTCACAAAACCCTCTAACAGCTACCTAGGTCAGAATTACCTAGATGGTGGGCAGTTCGTTAAAATGGCCATCTTGCGGCCCCTCTCAGAGTCTGTCAACTGGGCAAAATGTTTTTGAGTGTATCATAGACGTATGTCTAGCAGTCAACAATATCGAACCAAGAGGTACACTACCCAAAAGTAGCCTCTGAGACCCGTTTTTATAGGGCCGCGAGGGAGGCAGTTTTACATCCTGTTGTGGCTAGTCCCAGTGCCTAATCAGACCATATCTGTACTGATTTACATATCTGCCTGAGACATAACAGCAAGCCGAGTTTTGCAGCAATCCAACATTTCTATATAAGGTGCATAATTTTTTTTTTGTCAGTGAGTGTAAAGCACAATTATGTCTTGAGATGCAATAATGTAGGCCTAAAGTAGGCCAACTAGACAGTCTAAATATAAGCCAGATTTATTATTCAGCATTATATATCAGGGGCATTTTTAGACAATCGCTTCTAAATCTTAGATAATATTAGTAAATCTACCCCACTGTATGCTGTAAAATGCACTGTAGAAAAGTCTGTTAAGTGTGAATAGGGTTTTGAACTGTATCCACTAATAACTACATAGTTTACCAAAGAGGGAGGGAGTTTATATAAATACCTTACTAATTTTGTTCCAATCTGCTGCCAGAGCTCTTGGCGTTCTTCTTCAGAACTACGTGGTAGAATGTTCTTGTCCTCTAAATCCTTTTTAGTTGGTCTGTTGCCAAGTTTTATGGCAAGTGTATCTCTCCTACGGATTTTACTTGCTAAGGTACCTGACAAGAAAACATACACAGGATAAAAAGTTTTAATATTTATGCTGTTACTAAATCACATACTTTAAGGGCATCTGTTAGCAGATTTGTAGCTATGAAACTGGCTGAGCTGTGCCATGTGCACTTGGCAGCTGAAGGCATCTGTGTGGCTCTCATGTTCATATGTGCCCACATTGCAGTGAAAAATTAAGTTTTAATATATGCAAATGAGCCTCTAGGAGCAACAGTGACGTTGTCTTTGCTCTTAGAGGCTCAGCTCTCTCTGCAGCCACCGCACCCTCTGCACTGTGATTGACAATGCAAGACAGTAAAAAGTGATCATGCCTGCCTGGCCCTGTCAATCAAAGTGCAGAGAGTGCGGCAGTTTAAGTGAGAGCAGAGCCTCTAGGTGTAACAGCAATGCTCCTAGAGGCTCATTTGCATATATTAAAACTTCATTTTTCTCAGCAGTACAGGCACATATGAACATGAGACTAACACAGATGCCTTCAGCTGCCAAGAGCACTGGCAGACACCCAGGGAATGCATCATCAGAAAATGATCTATTGTTTAAATCACATTTTTAAGTTAAAAATGTTTTTAGAATTTTTGGTGAGTTTATTTCTTCCGTGTCACTATTCTTATGTACATAATCCTGCATTTTTCACATTGGCCATTAGGTCTAATTATGGGTCCTGATTCCCTGTTATGTACAAGTAACTTTTCAGTAGCTATTATCATTATCACCACAGAATCCACAATTCACAATAGGTGATATCACAGCTTAGCTACTCCCTCCTGACCTCTGCACAGGTTACAGACTAATGTGTGTATAGAAAACTCTCCCATATAATTCAATGGGGTCCCCTCCTGAACATTGTGTCTATAGCCCATGTAGGTGGCTCTCAAAAGATAAAAAGTCTTAACATATTTTAGTCCTAGTGGCCAGTGTGAAAATGTCTGGATTATATAAATTTTTTAAATATAGATGATGACATGGAAAAGTTTTAAAAAGCTCACCTCAAATTTTACAAAAATATGTTTAACATTAAAACGAGATTTAAACAATAGGTCCTTTTCTGATGACACATTACCTTTAGGGCCCCTTTACACGGGCCAATTATGCGGAAAGGATGTCCATACAAACACTCATTCCTGATAATTGGGGCTTGTGTAAAGGCACTGCTGATCTGAACACATTGTTGATATGAACATGAAAATCATTGTTTCTGGGCAGCAGATCGTCCTAAGTAAACAGTGATCTGCTGCCCAGAAACAATAAATCCGTATGGAGAAAGCAAATGCAGTAGCGATCACTTGCCTCCATAGAGGACCGGACTGCTGTATGTGAATGCAGCTTTCACCTCCTCCGATGTGCAGATACTTATCAGGAATGAACACATTGTTCCCGATGACTGCCTGTTAGAAGTCAGTTATAAAAACACACCACTGCAAAACTATCTATTAGTCAGAGGCTAGTTTTCTATTGTTAGGTTTAGATTTTGAAAAAAGTTAACAAATAAATTTACATCTTGGGCGACACGTTAGATAAGAGTTAAAACCTCATAATTGCAAACTGCTAACAATTTACTCATAAACGTCTCGTAGTAATAACAGAGGAATAGCACAAAGGGTCATAGGAATTTATGCCCCAAAACTATTATTACAGAAGCCATGCAAGTAGTTGCTAAAACAGACGTCAGGAGAGACGACAGGTCCACACATTGTTTAGCACAGAATGGACCACTCTTCCTGCCACATTCACATACAGTGCCTGGCACAGCATGCTTCCCACCTCCTCTTCTGATACAGTACCACAAATCCCTCCCCACTATACTGTGTCTTACACACTGTGCTCCCCTATCCCCTCACTGCACAGGGCCCAACAGTGTCCATCTTCCCCCATTCAATTCCTATCACAGTATACTGACACAGTGTGAGTTTGCCTTTCCATACAGTACCAGACACAGACACAATGAGCACCAATTCGTTTATGCGTATGTGTCTAGCTTAAAGACCATATGTCAGCAGGGTCAACCCTTTCAAACCAGGGATACTGTCTGGTAGGGTTGACCCTGCTGATTCAAATGATACCTTATTTATGTCGCAGTGTTGCCCCTTTCCTGAGAAAATGCTATTTTCGACATGCAAATGAAGATGTTGGAGCGCCAGAAGGCTGGCCTGAGCCGTCAGAGCATCAGATCGTCACTACCCTGCCCAGGATCTGCTGCTGCCTAAGTTCCCATCCAAGTGACAGTGACAGCTTTTATTATTTATCCATTATTTTGTATTTCTACAATGGTATATTCAGATTCGTAAGCTTCCTGGAACTGGAGCTCAGGTTAGCGTGATCGTGTAAATGCCAACATGAAAATACCCTATTAAAAGGAGTCATTTTTTTCAGTACGTTTTTGTATAAAATAAAACTTAAATGACCCCTTAATGCAAAACAGCTCAGATTTTGGTACAGTGTAAGGATACTTTCACACTAGCGGCACGGGCCTCCGGCAGGCTAAAACTACGACATGTCCGACATTTATTCCGGCAGCCTCTCGCTGTGCCTCGCCGGAAACTCCGCGCCCGCCCCCATATAGTCAATGGGGACGGAGCGGCAGTCCGGGGGCACACTTTCACTAGCGGCAGGACCGATCAGACAGGCTGTTCACCCGACAGAACAGCCTGACGGAGGTCCGTGCCGCTAGTGTGAAAGTAGCCTAAGACAGGAAATCAATTCTGGGACCAGTCTAACAATGGCAATGGCATCTCAAGGAGAATAATGTACTAATTTTATATAATTACATTTTGGGATTATGTATAATTATCTCAGTTAGTATCTAGGCACACAATCTGAAGGACATCTATTTTTCCAAATTATACAAAGCAAGAAATTGCAAAAATATTTGTCAAGTTCTTACTTTCTGTACTGTCATCATCATCGTCATCATCATCAGTGTAAAGGATGGGCCCATCTGAGTCAGAGTCACTGGTCTGGCTTTCTTTGCCTTCACTTTCCCCGTCAGGATTTACTGAAATATCTGAAGGTTCATCTGTCGTCTCTTGACTTCTCAGACTTGATAGGTCTTCTTGGCTTTCCACAGGTATTTCACTAAAATTAACATTACACAGAAGCTTCTATGAACATTCTTGTAAATAGCACATTGTAATACCCACATAACAGTACTGACATGGTCTTGCCATATCTTGACTAAAGAGTCAGTGCGGTTTTACAGTAAATAGACTATCACTACTACTGGTTTCATCAATTTAACTGCACCAAACAATTAGGGGGGTCATTTATCTACCTAAAATATGCCTAAATTAGGCATTGCGCCACAATCTGCGACTTCTCCCCGCTCACGTCAGATCTAAAACAGTGGACATGGCGTGGGCGGGAAAGGAGACAGGCCGGAAAGCCTGTCTCATTTATCATTTTCTGTTATAGGTGTAGGAAATGGTCTAAATGTAAGCCAGCTGGGAAGCTGGCTTACATTTAGAAGTGGCGCTGGAAGTGGCGAAGTTATGGAGAGGCCGGTTCCTCTGCATAACTGTGGTGATTCACCGCCAACAATGGGGTTTTATTAAGACCGCTGTCTAAAACGCTGGTCTTAATAAATGACCCCCTTAGAGTATACGCAAGAGCATAACTATAAGAGGCACAGAGATGGCACTCACTAATGGGCCCAGGAGCCATATGAAAAGATATAGAAAGAACATGGTAGGGGTCAGTCCTGTTAAAGACTTTGCACTAGGGTCCAGAGTCCCCAAGTTACACCTCTGTGTATTCACACACAATAGATTTGTTGCTGAATTTTCTGCGACTGATCCATCCATCTGAATAAGGTTTGCAGATATCCATGTGTTTGCCCAAGAAACAACCCCTTATGATGTATAGAACTCCCTGCAATAAATCTGCCATGCTTAGGTTATGTTCACATGCTGTGGATGTCCGTGGAGAAGCTCTGCCAGTCATCGGCACGTCTTCTGCAGCATAAACTGTGTGTAAGTAGTAAGTATGAGGTGGATTAGAGACATATAGAAGAGAATACGCTGCAGATGTTATATCCCTGATAACAAACCTACTGCCTCAGGGTCCAGAAAATGTATCTGAAACATAGACAAATGTCAGGCCAGGTAAAGGCAGAGATGCTGTCTTGTACTGATGAGGTTGTTTGGACTGGACAATACAGTTTTGTGTTAAAGGGACACAACCATCAACATTTTTATCACATATTAACTGCCTATATGTGAATATTTTCATTTATTTTTTTATTTTGCTAGAAACAGGCGCATGATTTTCTAGCTATAATATCTAAAGTCACACCATGACTTCTACTTCCTGCCCTGGCTCTTTAGCTTCCTCTTTGTTTGGACTTTACCACAGCAAACAGCTTCGCTTGACTTCTTCAGTCAGAGCACTCACCATGGTCAGAGAGGGAAGGGGGCGAGTGACTCACTTAGATAATCACACATTATAGTGGTATCATACTGTTATTCTAAATCTACTATTATACTAGCAGATAACATCTGTCCCTCATAGCAGCAGTAAAATAACAATGAATTACCCATCTCTAATGGAGTTTTATCTCTCGGCTGACCGCTACAGAAGGACTGCCAAAATGAAAAAGAAAACAGCCAACAAAAAATTGCTTTCAAGGAGTATAGAGTTAAAAAAAATACCCCTTTATGACTGACATGTCCCATTAAGGGAAACTGACAATACGCTGCTGCTTGAACCCCCACACATCAGCTGCAATCTGTGAGGAACCTGCTGGCAAGTGCTCTATTTTACTGCATTACCAACATACTGTAAGAAAAGTTCACCATTAATTAGTTCCCACTGAAATGAATCGGCTGTTTATTTAAATGTGGACCTGTCACCTCTGCTGAAATGTCCATTTTTTTAGCTACTTGTATTGCAGTAACAATTCTGGAGCATCAGTCTCATAGCTTTGTGTTTTGCCATTCCTCTATTACCCCTATTATTAATGAATTGCCAGCAGTCAACGTCCAACTAGGTGCTACCTGGGAGTGTCCCTGCGCAGTATGATATTATCCAATCAGTGCTGCCAGTGTCAGACTGCACAGGGACACACCCCCAACTGGTAACATCCAGCTGGACCTTTATTGCAGACTACTGGCAATTCATTCATAGATGTCTAGTATGAATAAATAGAGAAATGGCACAGCATAGAGTCATAAAAATAACAATTGTTATTACATGGGGAATGCAAGTGGTTACTAAAACAGACAGGAGAGGTGGCAGGTCCTCTTTGATGCACATATGATGAGAGAGTGCTATTTTATATTGAAATCCTGCATGCTTTTACATAGAAAGCAAAGGGTTATAACACAAACTGGACATGGGAAGAAGAGTCTGATGTGCAGCTTCTCCCTGCCCTGCTCTGCCCGATTGACAGGTCTCTCCCTATTTGCTTGTATACAGAGACCTGTCAAGCCATACAACGGACTCTGCTTTCCATTTCAAACTTTTTTTTTACTCTGGTATGTCCTATTACATCCTTGCAAGAATGTAGCAAGCTTCCGATAAAAAAATATTCTAAGTCCCTTTTAGAGACCCTCAGGATATAATTTGCAATTCAGATACGGTCTATAGGACCAACAATCCCTTTAGGGGTCCCTAACTGATATTAATAAAATCTTATCTTTATTTGATTCATTTAAAACGTACACACAACAAGAAAACCCATTGTTAGAATTGTCAGGGTCCAGTGAGGTGTGAAGTAGGCTGTTTTTTTGTTACTGGTTGCTAATGGCAACCCTATATTTATTCATTAATGCCAATCAGGTGCATTACTTGGGGCATGCTCCAGTCAGAACTGTCGTGAGTGTGTGGTTTATGTCACTGCGGGGCAACCTTGACCGATTAATATATTCAACCTTTATTCATAGGTTGTTATTTGCAACTTTGTTTGCTCTATTACCATCTATCTACCGTGGAGCCCTTATCATTGAGGCACGTCCGCCATATGTATCAGCCTGTCAGAGCAATTGCTGTATCTACTTGTATTAATCCCTGGGAGAGGGTTCCAAATTTGGCAACAACTCGCCATCTCCTCAGATTTGTACTGGTTACCCTGCAGGCTGATATTTGACACAGGGGCGTGCGTCAGTCTCCTACTATTAACTGCTGTTATTTTCCTCAGTAATGCTTGGTGTATAATCAGTGTGGAATATGCCGGTCACTTCGTCCCTCACTACGTGCTACCTGTGACTGCCTATGCCACTCGTAATGCTCCTTAATCTACTCACTGACCCTGCCTAAAAATAGCGCTACACTAATACACCCCTCCCGACATGTTTCGCCACATGTGCGGCTTCGTCAGGGGAAGTGGGGTATAGGCGTGCGCGCGCTCACAGTGACCTCTCTTTGTATGACGCAAAGTCACACCCATCCCTCCGCTGCAGCCACTGAGTGCTTCACTACCTCCTACTGACATCTTCCAGATCCAATCAGATAGGAGCGCGTCATCTTACGTGTATGCCATGCGCTCCTTACTCTGTATGTCCGTCGCAGGTCCTGACAGTCCGGAGCGCGTCATCTTACGTATATGATCTGCGCTCTTTATTCTGTGGGTCCATCACAGGTAGGTCCGATATTATGGTTACCTCCCCTTTTGGATGACGTACCACCTCCTTGTTCCGTGCCCATTAACCCGTTCCTGCCAGTCACTCATAGGGGTCTGTAGAATGATACTATATAAACCTCCATGGGTAGTTCTGTATCTGCCACCATACTTTTCTGCTTTTTGGCATATAAGTTAGATGATGTGTACATCTTCCACCCAGAACTGTCAAACAAAACAGCAAGAATTGCTGAGTCCACTTAACCTTTAAATTGCCACATATCTATTTCAACAGACCAGCTGCTTCAATGACACTTATTCATGGTCCTCACTAGTGACACTTGTTCATGGCATGCTATATACAGTCTATGGAGGATGTATTGTTATTAGCCAATTCCATTTTGTAGTTGAATAATTCTGTGCCGAGGCACCTCATCATCACTCAATATCTCCTACCTCTATATTATTTGTAGGGACCATTTTCACTAAAACGGACATTAGTTCTGTAGTCTGCAGTATCTGCAGGCACTTAACAGTACACAGAAGATCTAACCTGTATTTCTGCATTTTTGTTATTTTTATTATTACAGTAAGCTGGATGGCAACGTTTTTTCTTGTCTACTTTTGTGACATTCTTACATTTGTATGCTATTTTGTCCATATACACCTATATCTATGTTAAATAAAGGCCGTAAAAGAAAAGCCTTCATTCAGGCCTCTTGGACTCAAGGTCTGTAGTTTATGTATCCATTTGGCTTCTTCCTGCAAGAGTTTCTGATCTAGATTACCACTCCTTGGTCATCTTGGTCAGTCCCCAGAATTTTAGAACTTCGAGATTCCCACCGTGGGCATATGTAACATGCCTGTAGAGTGACGTGTCTTTACCTGTATTTATGGCACTAATATGCCCTGAAATCCTCAGTCTTAACTCCTGTGTGGTTTTGCGAGCGAGCGGGAACTCGGGGAGGGACTGGGAGGAGGAGCTGGGGGCCGGCAATAGCGGCGGGGCGGTGCAGTCAGTGTACTATAGCCCCGCCCCGCCGGTATACTAATATAAGATGTCTTATTCAATTAATAGTTATTAAACATGCCCCCTCACTCCTAATAGTACCTTACATCCCAACAGCTTCAGTACAATGCCGGCATGCAGGGCGGACGGGCGGCAGCGTAACTCCCTGATGTCACGTGCCTGCGCCGCCTACTTTATGAATGAAGCAGGCAGCGCAGGCAAGTGACGTCAGTGAGTGACGCCCCGGCCGTCTGGCCTGCCTGCCGGCATTGTACTGAAGCGGTTAGGATGTAAGGTACTATTAGGAGTGAGGGGGCATGTTTAATAACTATTAATTGAATAAGAAATCTTATATTTGTATACTGGAGCGGGGGATCTGTGGATGACATTTTTATGGGGGACATCTGTGGATGGCACAGTTATGGGCTGGGGGGGTCTGTGGATGGCACTGTTATGGGGTGGGGGGTCTGTGGATGGCACATATATAACAGTGCCATCCACAGATCCCCCTGTAACAGTGCAAGCCATAGATCCCCCCATAACAGTGTCAGTCATCCACAAATCCCCCCCATAACAGTGTCCGTCATCCACAGATCCCCCCCATAAGTGTCCGTCATCCACAGATCCCCCCCCCATAAGTGTCCGTCATCCACAGATCCCCCCATAAAGTGTCAGTCATCCACAGATCTCCCCATAACGGTGTCAGTCATCCACAGATCCCCCCATAACAGTGTCCGTCATCCACAGATCCCCTCATAACAGTGTCCGTCATCCACAGATCCCAAGTAATAGTGCCATCCACAGACCACCATTAGTTCCAAACCCACCAAACACACAGCACACCTTTTGGATAAAAATATTTTTTTTCTTATTTTCCTCCCCAAAAACCTAGGTGCGTCTTATAGGGCAAAAAATATGGTATTTCATATTGTAACCCCACTTGTCCCCGTCCCTCAACTGGACATTGCTCTGTCCTAAAAAAAGAGGGGCTATAGGTGGTGTAGCAAAGAGGTTTGATTGTCCTGACATCATTTGGCCCTGATTCTGTTGCACTGTGGCATTTGTGATATTTATACTTCCATGTATAGGTGCTGATGATGCTGTTTCTGGGGTGTTCGGAATTTCTGACGTTGTTTTGGGTCTTGTTGATGTAACATGATCCATTTTGTTCTGGATCCCCAAACCACTTGTGTTGGGAAATACAAAGCCACCCCAGGTAATGCACCTGATAGGCATTAATGAATAAATATAGGGTTGCCATTAGCAACCAGTAACAAAAAACAGCCTACTTCACACCTCACTGGACCCTGACAATTTTAACAATGGGTTTTCTTGTTGTGTGTACGTTTTAAATGAATCAAATAAAGATAAGATTTTATTAATATCAGTTAGGGACCCCTAAAGGGATTGTTGGTCCTATAGACCGTATCTGAATTGCAAGCTTCCGATAATGCCCATATGATTGATGACAGGTTTTAATAAAAACTCAGAATTCTTAGGTGTGCTAGCTGTCCTCAATAGCTTACTTACATCACAGGTGACTTGGCATCCTCATGTAGGTGAGTGAAGGGACCCTTAACAGAAACGGACACAGCAGGCATTTATCGTCCTGATAATTGCCTGCTCGTCAAAGAAGGTGAGAGCTGCTTTTACACGCAGCAATCACCTCTGCTGTGTAGAGACGAGGAATAACTGTTGCTGTTTAGACAGTACAATCTGCTGCCCTCATTTAGGTGACGTCATCAGTGATGCTTTCACTTCAGTGAAGGAAGTTTTTAGACATAAACAGATGTGTATCCTGCAACCTGATAAGCCACATCCTTATCCATGTAATAAGTGTTGGCTTTCTGAAATGTCCTTTACATGAGCTAATGGGTTATTATTAGGAAGAAGCGTTCCTAGGAATGCTCTTTCCTGGTAAAGGTGCCCCCGATCACCCAATGAATGAGCAAATGCTCGTTGATTGGGTGAAGGCATCACTGATGCGTTCACCTCAATGATCATTTCTGGGCAATGGACTGTGTGGTCTAAACAGTGATCTACTGCCCAAACACAATGACTCTCTTTAGGGATGAGTGATCACAGCAGTGATGCCTTGTCCCCATACAGTGGAGGTGTTTGCTGCATGTCACCTCTTCTGACAAGCAGGCAATTATCAGGAATGAAAAAAATTATGCCTGAAAAATGCCTGCTGTATCGGCCTAGTTTAATGGGCCTTTAATATCAATGAGTAAGTTGCTGAAATTTTATATTTAACATGAAATGTGTTTTGAGTGTTTTACCTAGGTACATTTTCTTCAGTAACACATGTTGCCCCCTCATCTGTTACACTGTTGTCATTTTCTTGGGTCTGTGTATCCTCACGGTCACCAGCAGTGTGATCGGACTGGTTCACCTCCAGGGTTGGAACTGCTGTGTTACATTTTGGTTTCATTTGATGGTTTATAACAGGGGAAGTGGACTTGGGGCTGGGCTGCAGTTCAGTGACAGAATGATCTTTGAGGCTTGTCTCTGAGTTCTCAGAGTCCAAATGACGTTTTACTTGCTCTGTCCTGTCCACTTTCTTTTGGCCTGAACTGCTAGTAGAATGAGATAACACTGGTTGACACGTGCCATCTACGGATCCAGATAAAGTTTTGCTGGGCAATTTTTTGGCGCGTGGAGTGCTCAATGTGCCTGTTTTACTGGAAGTTCTGGAGCGGGATGATGCCAGCGTGGATGAAGCTGTCTTAGTTGCAGCAGGTTTCTTGTTAGAAGAAGCAGCTGAAATAGAAATAATAAATCCTTGCTCAAGAATAGTTTATGTAAACTGGCAAAACTAATTACAGAAAACATCCTCACTATCAGATGTATGAAGACTTCTTTTTTCAGACAATGCTCCACGGGAAAGTATGAGCTCATTTGCATTAGTAAGAATATAAACCATCCCAGTAAATGCGGAGCAGTTGCCATAGCAACCACTTTAAAAATACCTTCTGAGAAATGAAAGCTGGAATCTGATAAGTTGTTATTAGCAACAGTGCCCGATTTGCCTGCTTCAATAAATATCCCCCAATGGAGTTGAGATGGCCAACATTACTGTCTATTTGTCCCACCAAACAGTTTTTCTTGACAAGAACATTTATTAGAACACAGGGAAATGAATAAAGACATTACATTTATTAGGGTCCATTCACACGTCCGTAAGTGTTTTGCGGATCCGAAAAAAACGGATCCCTAAAATGCAGATGCGTATCCTGAACATGCGGATTCGCATCCGTTGAAGCCCCATTGAAAGTTAATGGGTCCGCAAATTGCGGAACGAATGCGGACCCAAATTACGGACGTGTGAATGGACCCTTAAAAGGGTTGGCTCAGCATAACAACCTATCACCTACAGTATCTACAGGATTAGATGTTATGGTGGGAGATCCCCTTTAAATGAAGATAAAATCGTCTTGTAAGTATAACTATGATCCACACAAAACAGTTGAGAAATTTGAATTGAGAGAAGAACTATTTTAATACTGTACATTAACAGGTTTTTGTGAATCATCTGAGGTCCAAAAGATGTGAATAAAAAGGTTTTGAAAGGAATACAACAATATCTGCAAGGCTCTGAGACTATACAACCAAGACATATTACCTCCAAATGGAGAAGAGCTGTGGTAATCTTCTCAGAGACAGCAGACAAGTTATCCAAGATGTTACAAAGCATCACACATCTCAGGGTTCATGAGTCCATGATTAAAGTCGTTTTCCCAAATAAATCAAAAAACACCAACATGCCTCGTAGTTCATGAGACTCTCAAACTCAAAATGTAACAAGACACTTCCAGATACGGTTTCACTTCTTTATAAAATCCTGCTTTAAATATCTGCGCTCCTGAACATAAATGCGTAACGGCATAGGCAGGTTTAACGTAGGACCCGCCTGAACTGAGACCACCTTGTCGCTTGGTAGGTGGGCTTAGATGTGTTTTGATCAAAATGTATTGACCAAGTGTCTCAGATTTTATCATTAGGGTGAGGGCTTAGTCCATATGTTATGTTTGCATCTATTACTATAGTGCATTATTTTCTGTGATTGTATAAATGTAGCCATGTACATCCGCAACATTTATTATCATATCGTGCAGGATGTTTTTTTTGTTTTTTTTTCTGTTATCTGCATTAAATATCCAATATAGCAAGAGCCTAAAATGAGATTGAATGTTTTGGGGTTCGCCCCCCATGCTTGAGGAAGGTAGTGGACCAGAAACATCACCTCTGTGTGTGATCACACTTGATTCACTTTACCTTGTCTCTGTGGATTACCTGTTTGAAAATTTGGATTTGTCTTGTACCTCGGGACCTGTTCACATCTGGAATCTTTCTTATGCGCATTTTATGCTTTTGCTTTTGGGGATATTTAAAGAAGGAAATTAAGCAATATTTGGATGCGTCCTGTTGCATTTTCTATGGTTTTCCAGGGCTCATTTTATATTTCATAATAAAGAAAACTAGATGATCCTAGTCATATGAGTAAAACATTGAAGAAACTGTTCCCATGATGTCTGACAAAGTCAATACAAAAATCAAGTCAGAAGATTAGAACACAATCATATATAGTGGCGTGCCTCTTTAGGACCTGGAGCTCTTAATACTACTGAAGGAACCCTGAATTCTGCTCTGTATCGCACATGTGGTATTGCTCCTAAACATTTCTGGTATATTCACATGACTATCACATATCAGGGGAATGGGGGTCTGATACTTCATAGCAGCTACAGTCTCCGTACAATTCAATGAAGAGCAGGCGTACCTGCGAGCAGCCCTTCCCATTGAGGTCTATGGGAATTACAATAAAACGATGCTACACTGTTGACAACACTAGTTAGAGGCTTTTCTTATCAGTAGTAGTGAGCAGTGATGGTCAGTTTGCAGTGTTCGCCAGCGAACACATGCGGCCTGCCATCTTTAGTAAGGTAGACTCACCCGTCCGGCGATGCACAGGTAAGCTCTTACCTGTGCATGTGCCGGGAGCCGTTCTGAAATCAAATGCAGTCACCGGGAGCAAGCAGTTCCGAGAACAGCCGCCGGAGGCTTTCATCAGGCTGTTCTCAGAAGTGCCTGCTCCCGGTGACTGCTTTTGATTTCAGACCGGCTCCCGGTACAGGTGAGGCTACTTTCACACCTGCGTTCGGGTGTCCGCTCGTGAGCTGCGTTTGAAGGGGCTCACAAGCGGCCCTGAACGCAACCGTTCAGCCCTAATGCATTCTGAGTGGACGTGGATCCGCTGAGAATGCATCAGTCTGCCAGCGTTCAGCCTCCACTCCTCTCAGCGAGCGGACACCTGAACGCTGCTTGCAGCGTTCGGGTGTCCGCCTGGCCGTGCGGAGGCAAGCGGATCCGTCCAGACTTACAATGGAAGTCAATGGGGACGGATCCGCTTGAAGATGACACCATATGGCTCAATCTTCAAACAGATCCGTCCCCCATTGACTTTCAATGTAAAGTCTGGACGGATCCGTTCAGGCTACTTTCAGACTTAGTTTTTTTTTCAAACTATAATGCAGACGGATCCGTTCTGAACGGATACAAACGTCTGCATTATAGGAGCGGATCCGTCTGAGCAGACATCAGACGGACCCGCTCTGAATGCTAGTGTGAAAGTAGCCTAAGGGCTTACCTGTGCATCGCCTGACGGGCGAGTCTACCTGACTAAAGATGGCAGCCCGCATGTGTTCACTGGCGAACACTGCGAACTGACCATCACTGGTAGTGAGAATATGAAGTTGCATATTCAACTTCCTAAAAAAGAAGTGTGCCCAATGTGCCTAAATACAGATACTTATCCAACACAGAAGAATGCCTGAAGAAGAGAACCAAACCGACTCACATCACTACAATCCCTGACATCACCAAGGTTTCAAAGGGGTTTCAAGGGGTTTGTCAGATGATACATTTGGTTTATCAATCAGAAAACATTCAGGGGAACATTTATTATGAATTATATGGAACTTTTTGGCAGATTCAAGTTGCAGATTTTATCACAATGTTTTTTTGTGGCAAAATCTACGGTTCTTTGCTGCTCATGCCACTTCTCCTTAGTGCCTCGGAGGCGTGGCGTGGGTGGGGAAGAGGACAGAGAGGCCCATCTCATTTCCACACCAGTTCTTGCCGTGGAAAATGGCTTAAAGGGATTCTGTCACCAGGATTAACGATATGGAGATATTTAAAGTATAACTTTAAAGTATAACTTTTTTGGAGTATTGGATTGTGGTGATTAATATCACCTTGGTGGCCCTATTTCAACTTTTCACTGTGTATTCAATTACCCCTTAATTCCACATTTTTGTTCCCTGTACTGCCTACTTTTACCTGTGCTTAAAATAGGGTTGCTAGGCATGGTCCATCTATCTGTTGAAGGACGGAGCACGCAGTGTGCAGGGTCACATGTAGGGACTGTAAGTAAATGATTAAAACCAGGTCCCCCCCAGCAGCTGATAACAGTGCCTGGGCTGTGTGCACTTCTCCCTGTCCTGCGCTTGGCAGACGCTCCCTCACTCAGCAGAGCTGGAGAAGTAGAGTCGAAGCAGCGCAGACCAGGGAAGGGAGATCTGCCATCTGCTCAGTGTATAAATGAGAGCAACATGTGGTAAGAGGACCCCTTTGTGCTGCAGGAGATTAACCCTTTAGGGGGGAGGGTTCTGGTTACTAACACTTTTGGGGGGCTATTGTTACTGGCTAGTGAGGGCAGGCGGGATTAGCCTCAGGGTGAGGGCAGTGGCGGCCATCTTAACTGAATAGTGAGATTGCAGTTTTATGCAGACTGGTTGCTAAGGGCTGAATCTTATTAAATATGGGGTAAGTCCGTCTAATAGTAACTGATTCTGGAATATCATGTTATTAGTAACTACATATATGAAAATTGAAATTAGGGTCTAAGTGTGACAGTTATCCTTTAATGTGCCCATTAGTCTTCATGCAGTGTTTCCAATCATACCTCTGTTTATGACCTGTGTGCCTTATATTCTTATAAAAATCTATCTTATTCATATGTAAATCACCTGTCAGGAGCCCAAGAGGTTGTCCCACGATCTCCTGGAGCCCAGCACCGCCTACTACTTTATATTCACTGCAATATCCTGACGTCATGTTATCTCTGCGCCGTAGTCTCGTGCAGGCGCAGTGGACTAGTGGAAGCCGATGCCAGTAGTCCGCACGGGCGCAGACTACAGTGTCCACTGCGCCTGCGCGAGACTACAGCGCAGAGATAACATGACGTCAGGATAGTGCAGTGAATATAAAGTAGTAGGCGGTGCTGGGCTCCGAATCGATGGGCGCGGCCGGGCTCCAGGAGATCGTGGGACAACCTCTTGGGCTCCTGACAGAGGTGATTGACATATGAATAAGATAGATTTTTATAAGAATATAAGGCACACAGGTCATAAACAGAGGGATGATTGGAAACACTGCATTAAGACTAATGGGCACATATAAATATCTCCATATCGTTATTCCTGGTGACAGAATCCCTTTAAATCTATGCCAGCAAGGAAGCTGGCATAGATTTTAGTATCTTGCACGGCCTGATGGAGGAAGTGCCAAAGTTAAGTAGACGTCTGCGTCTCCACATAACTTTAGTGCATCCACTGGCAGCGCAGAGGGACTAACACCAGTGCCTAAATCACCGGTCTTAATAAATGTCCCACTCAGTGGGTAAAAAGCATGTAATAAGAAGGTCAGGGATGTTCAACTTTTTTGGAATAAGGAAATGTAGAGCACTTTTCTTGGATTTAAAGTTCTCAATGTAATCTTCTCAGAAAATAACACATTTATAGTGGTTTATTGCTGTGATTACTACACACTGTCAGTTTTTCATGGCCATTTTGCATCAGTGTGTGCATCCAATTTCTGTCCATGTGTCCGTTTTTAATGTCCGTTTTGCATCCGTTTTGATGTCCGCTAAAAACAGACATGAAAAATTGATGAATTTGATTGGCAGTTATTTCTAGACCCACCCTTCTGAGAACACCCACAGGATGGTAGGCCGCAGCTAAATAAATGTCCCCTACAGTGTATATAATTATTTTTTTTTTGCTGCCCCCAGCTTTAATAATGCCTCCATGTAGGCCCCTAGCTAAATAAATGTCCCCCATAGTGTATATAATTTTTTTTAACTGCCCCTAGCTTTAATAATGCCCCCAATGTAGGGCCCCATCTTAAATAATGTCCCCCATAATGTGTTTCTTTTTTTCTAGGGCCCCCAGCTCCTGCAACCCAAAAAAATAAACAACAAACCCTCACCTTATCCACTTGCTCACGCTGCAGCAGTCTCTACTCTCTTCACAGAACGGGACCTGCCGAAGGTGCACGATGACGTCATTGCGCGCTCCCACGTGGTTACGTCACCATGCAGATCGCAGGTCCTTCGGCAGGTCCTGATCAATGAAGAGAGGAGAGACTGGTGCACCGCGAGCAAGTGGATAAGGAGAGTTTTTTTTTTTAACCCCTAAATGGTCTAAGTACCCGTTTTTAACGGGTGCACTCCTGTCAATCGGCTATTAACCGCCTAACGCAGGATTGCGTTCCGGCGGCGGTCGATTTGTTCCTCTTCGACGCATTGGCGCGTCATTTCGCGAGACGCGAGAATTCCTGTGAACGCGCGCACACAGGAGCGCGCGTTCACAGGATCGGAAGGTAAACGAGCTGATCTACAGCCTGCCAACGGCGATCATTCACTGGCAGGCTGTAGATGCGATTTTTTTAACCCCTGAAAGGTATATTAAACGCTGTTTTGTTAACAGCGTCTGATATACCTGCTACCTGGTCCTCTGGTGGTCCCTTTTGCTTGGATCGACCACCAGAGGACACAGGCAGCTCTGTAAAGTAGCACCAATCACCACACTACACCCCCCCTGTCACTTATTAACCCCTGATCACCCCCCTGTAAGGCTCCATTCAGACGTCCATATGTGTTTTGCGGATCCACAAAACACATACGGACGTCTGAATGGAGCCTTACAGGGGGGGGTGATCAATGACAGGGGGGTGATCACCCCATATAGACTCCCTGATCACCCCCCTGTAAGGCTCCATTCAGACGTCCGTATGTGTTTTGCAGATCCACAAAACACGGACACCGCGGATCCGCAAAACACTGACACCGGCAATGTGCTTTCCGCATTTTGCGGATCCGCACATTGCCAGAACTATATAGAAAATGCCTTCCCTTGTCCGCAATTGCGGACAAGAATAGGACATGTTCTATAGGCTCTACAAAAAACGCAGTGTTCGCCCGATCAGGACTGATCTTGTGTGCACACTTGCGTTCAGTCCGCCCCACCGCAGTGACAGAATTATTTTTTTTCTGATCACTGCAAAAACACCGTAAAATCGCTGCAGCGCTATAAAAAAAAAAAATCCCTTTTGAGGGGCATGGCGAGTTCATAGAAGATTTTTTTTTTTTTTGCCACAAGTTACTGGAAATGTCTTCTTTTTTTTTTTTTTTTTGCTTTTTTGCTTTTTCTTACAAAGTCTCATATTCCACTAACTTGGGACAAATAAAATCTCACATGAACTCGCCATACCCCTCACGGAATCCAAATGCGTAAAAATATTTTGACATTTATATATCAGACTTCTTCTCACGCTTTAGGGCCCCTAAAATGCCAGGGCAGTATAAATACCCCACATGTGACCCCATTTTGGAAAGAAGACACCCCAAGGTATTTCGTGAGGGGCATGGCGAGTTCATGTAAAATTTTATTTTTTGTCACAAGTTAGCGGAAAGGGAGACTTTGTGAGAAAAAAAATAAATAAATCAATTTCCGCTAACTTGTGCCAAAAAAAAAAAACTTCTATGAACTCGCCATGCCCCTCACGGAATACCTTGGGGTGTCTTCTTTCCAAAATGGGGTCACATGTGGGATATTTATACTGCTCTGGCATTTTAGGGGCCCTAAAGCGTGAGAAGAAGTCTGGAATCCAAATGCCTAAAAATGCCCTCCTAAAAGGTACTCATTGGAATTTGGGCCCCTTTGCGCACGTAGGCTGCAAAAAAGTGTCACACATGTGGTATCACCGTACTCAGGAGAAGTAGGGCAATGTGTTTTGGGGTGTATTTTTACATATACCCATGCTGGGTGAGAGAAATATCTCTGTAAAATGACAACTTTATAAAAAAAAATGGGAAAAGTTGTCTTTTACAGAGATATTTATCTCACCCAGCATGGGTATATGTAAAAAGACACCCCAAAACACATTGCCCTACTTCTCCTGAGTACGGCGATACCACATGTGTGACACTTTTTTGCAGCCAAGATCCGCAAAGGGGCCCAAATTCCAAAGAGTATCTTTACGATTTCACAGGGCATTTTTTACGCATTTGGATTCCAAACTACTTCTCACGCTTTAGGTCCCCTAAAATGCTAGGGCAGTATAAATACCCCACAAGTGACCCCATTTTGGAAAGAGGACACCCCAAGGTATTTTGTGAGGGGCATGGCGTGTTCATGCAAAATTTTATTTTTGGTCACAAGTTAGTGGAATATGAGACTTTGTAAGAAAAAAAAAAATATTAAAAAAAATCATCATTTTCCGCTAACTTGTGACAAAAAATAAAAAACTTCCATGAACTCACTATGCCAATCAGCGAATACCTTAGGGTGTCTACTTTCCGAAATGGGGTCATTTGTGGGGTGTTTCTACTGTCTGGGCATTGTAGAACCCCAGGAAACATGACAGGTGCTCAGAAATTCAAAGTGCGTAAATTCACATTTTTGCACCATAGTTTGTAAACGCTATAACTTTTACCCAAACCAATAAATATACACTTATTGCATTTTTTTTTTTTATCAAAGACATGTAGAACAATAAATTTAGAGAAAAATTTATATAGAAATGTGGTTATATTTTAAAAAAATTACAACAGAAAGTGAAAAATTTCGGTCAATTTCGATTAATATAAAAAAAAAAGTAAAAATGTCAGCAGCAATGAAATACCACCAAATGAAAGCTCTTTTAGGGAGAAGAAAAGGAGGTAAAATTAATTTGGGTGGTAAGTTGTATGACCAAGCAATAAACCGTGAAAGTAGTGTAGTGCAGAATTGTAAAAAGTGGTCTGGTCATTAAGGGGGTTTAAGCTAGGGGAGCTGAGGTGGTTAAAAACGGTCCCATTGATTTCAATGGGGTCCATCCGGCTGTGAAAACGGCCAAAGAAAGGACATGTTTGGACGGACGCTATTCTCTGGCCGTTAAAAGAACGGCCATGTGAATAGCCCCATAGACTTTCACTGGTGCTAAAAATGGCCGTGTGACGGCTGTTACTTAGACATAGCCTAAAACTTGTAGAATAAGCAAATATGGTGTGAACTTAAAGTCACATGCTGGTGAGCTCTATTGTAGGATTTAAAAAACTGCAAATCTGAATTCCTGAAATGCATTACTGTCATGCAATCAAATGATGAGCACAGGCTTGGAATGGCCCACAGGGGTACAGGTGAATCCCCCGGTGGGCCCCTAACCTCCCACCTGTCTTCTAGGTGTAGAGGAAAGCTGCCACTGTCCTCTTCTCCCCAGGACCTACCTTCTCAAAGTTGCTGCAGGGACCCCAATATTCAGTCATCTGGTAGCATCTTGCAGCTGCTGTGTGTGCAGGTAATATTTGAATGTATCGGTACGGTGGGCCCCCAAAATACATTTTACTGGTGGGCCCTAGCCATCCCAGTCAGACACTGGATAAGCATTTGCATTGGGAGGTAACGGTATCTGCTATTATTTGCTATACTTGTGCCCACCTGTAGACGGAGCTACAGTCTTTACACTCACCACTCTCCTGCGTGGCACCTCTATTTGTAGTTTTTAATGTAGGAGCAGACAGCTGTTTAGAAATGCTTTTGGCTGATTTTTTGTTGGCAGACTCATCTTTCTTATGGCTTTGCCCAGCAGAAGCAGCAGCAGAACTTTTTGAAGGTGTGGCTGTTCTTTTTGGTTTGGTCTCGGGTGCTCCAATGGTCTTCTCTGTGTTCTCTAGAGAAGTAGGAATGTGTTAGTGAAATTAACATCATGAAATCCAAAGCAGTTACATGGAACATTACAAAAGGGAAAAAAATACAATGGGAACACATGCCTAGGGGGATCCAGGAATGCACGGCACAATCATGCAATGTACCCAGCTACTTACACTTACCAATGCTGCGGGAGGCTGCTCGGTTTGTCAACTTTGGAAGAGTGGCTGGTGGCTGCTTACTAGTGCCACCTGCAGTCTGTTTTGTAGTTGCCTCACCTTTCTTATGGGTGCCTGCAGTGGCTACATTTTTGTGAGGGACAATATTTTTTTTTTGTTTGGGAGTTGGTGGAGCAGGAGGTGGTGGCAATTCTGGACACACACGACCTCTTTCTACAAAGAAGAAAAGTTGACAGAAAGTCCTACTGTGAAGAATTTCATACATTCAGAAGGCGTGCAAATGATAAGAGGGAACCTGTAAATAAACTAACTCCAAAAGTGAAAGAAACACATACAAAGTTAGTCTTCTAACATTTTTGGAGTATATAACGGTACCAGAGCTCACTGCATATCCTATTTCTGAAATTTCACACTGACTGGAGAATGTAGAGAAATGAGTCATAGTAGTTTTAGTATGTAAACATGGGTGTGTGTAATGTGTAAAATCTCATCCACTTTGCTGGTACCATAAAATGCTGTGCGTTTTTCCCAGGCAAATATTGCAGTGGAAAATCCACAGTGTAGTTGTCTTTTTTTTACTGATTACCTATCTTCTGGATAGGTCATCAGTATCTGATCAGTGGGGGTCTGACACCCAGGACCCCTACTGATCAGCTGTACTGGCTCTCTGGTGAGTGCCACAGCCTTCTCTCTAATTTTCCAAGGCCAAGTGACGACACGATCATGTGTGAAGTGGCCTAGGAGCAGCTCAGCTTTATTCAAGTGAATGGGGCTGAGCTGTGATACCAAGCACAGTCGCTATACAATCTATGGTGATGTGCTTGGTAAGCTGCAAGAAGGCAGCGCTGCTCACGGTGCCTTCTCAAAACAGCTGATTGGCAGAGGTCCCGAGCGATCAGAAACCAGTTAGCCAATGTGTTGCAGGCCTAGCTGGCTGCTGAAGTGACGTAACAGGATCCTGAAGGGTACAGAAAATTGCCTACCCTTATATAACGCTTGGTTCCAATGACACTTTTGGCTGCATGAAGTTGTGGGTTAACAGAGGTAATGCCCTTAAAATCATTGGCTATAGGCTGCTGTGGGTGGCCGGTGTTGTGGCTGTCACCAATGGAGAGTCAGACTATGGCCAAACACATGTAAACATGTATGTAGAAGTTTAGACTTTGTAGCCACATGCATTGCAAACAGGTGCATAATATCAAGCACTCAGCCATGCAACCCAGTAGACAATTACTGGTACTAGTATGTACCCTACTGAAGAAGTTTATGTGGCACTGTCATAAAGTTGCCACCTTTGCAACAAGTCACTTCATGTAATTTCTGATCTGCTGGATCTCCCAGTCTCAACAGCAAGTGCTATTATGACACATCTAGGAGTAACGACAGCTCATCCATGAAGTAGCAGACCACAGAAACTCAGTGGCTGAAGCACACACAGTACATTACTGTACCTATCCTCACTACAAAATTCCAGACCACCTCTTCATGGAAAGGGTCTCTCTGATCCAGCAGCTACACACAAGCCTAACATCAAAATGCATGAGGACACTCTTTGGATAGAGTGGTATAAAGCACAATGCCAGTGGACTGAATAGATGAATTACACATCTGGCAGTCTGGTGGATAAATCAGGGTTTGGCAGATGCCTCAAGAAAACTACCTACTGAAATGCGGCTGCCTACTGGAAGATTTGTTGGAGGATCGATAATGTTATAGGGTTTGGTATAGGCCTTTATTTCCAGTGAAGAGTGATGTTAAACATTTTAAGACAACTAGATTCTTCCAGCTTTGTTAAAAATAAAGATTAGGAGAAGCCCTTTCCTGTTCCTGTGCCCCTACGCAAAAAACAAGGTCCATAAAGACAATGGTTTGATGTGTAGTTTGATGTGGAGGCTGCACAGAGCCCTGATCTCAACCCATCAAACACCTTTAGAATGAACTGGAAGGCTAACTGCAAGCCAGACCTTCTTATCGAACATCACTGCCTGACCTCATAAAAGCATTTTTAGCTGAATGGACACAAATTCTCACAAACTCCAAAATGTTGTGGGAAGCCTCTCCAGCTGCGTAAAGGCTGTTAAAGCCATAAAAGTGTGCCTATCTCCATACTACCATCCATGGTTTTGGATGAGATGTCCAACAAACTTACACAGGTGTGACTGTTAAGTGCCCACATACTTTTGGCCATATACATTACATAAAATATGAATTCAGACCAAAAAATTATTTCCTGCTACATTTATTACCTATATATGATATCAACATTGGAAGCCATTTTCCATTGCCAATGCTAGCATCTATTCTTTTCATCAAGTTCTAGATATTTATCATGTTTCTCACAGCATTCTTGGTACTTCTGCAGTCATACAGAGCTAAGTTGACAGTACCTTGGTGAACGCTCAAATACAACATCCTAGTGAGTTATCACATGCCATGTTCCTACAATCCACACAGACATTCATGGTTTTTACCTTTCTTATCATCTTTCTTCTCTTCTACCGTAGTTGCTTTTGATGCTATCGCTCCATTTCCAGTTATGGGTTTCTGTTCATTTGGTGTCTCCTCACTGATTGGCACAGTATGACCATTTGAGTTTCCCATATTTAATGAACCATCACAATCTATAAAAATAGAAATGCATGTCATTGGCAGTTGACTGGGCCCTGGTCCGAGCAGTCATGTGATCACTGGAGGCCGTGAGTCTGCATGAGCTACTGGGTCTAGGCAGACCCAGATCAGCTCTGCAGTGAGGTTGTATAGCGCTATACAACGTCTCTGGGAGCTGTATTCTCCCTTTAACTGAGGCTAATATGTAAAACTCAGTTACAGCAGAAATCAGTAATTATGTAAGAATGTAATGTGATGTGTCCCACAAAGGTCTTGAGTGACCTTATGGGGGACACAAAGTGTAAAATTAAAAAACATAACCATAAAGACAAAATTAAAAACAGGCCACTACACAGTTTCTAGCCCCACCTTTAACCACCAGAACCCATATATCCCTTATCACAATGACAGTTAAAGAAAGGGGACATAATAAAAAAATATATATTTTTGTTGCATTCTATTAACAAAAAAATTATTAAAATACGTGAACAGATCATGGTTACTCTTTTTTACATTTTTCCTTTTTATAAAAAAAAAATACAAAAAAATAAAAATAAATAATGCCCCATGTATCAGCAAAAAAGACGCAAAAATGATTTACATAACCTAATGGAAAAAAGTTATTTCAGAGGCTTTCAAAGAATGGAAAATGCACTTGGTCATAAATGGTCTTGAACTGGAAAAATGTGACATATATTTTCCAAAGTAGAAATCGGAGAATGACCCTCAGGCTGAGTTCACACAGCAAAATCTGTATCAGAAAAGTCAGTAGCTGAAAAACAGGTAGTTTGTGGAGGCAGATTTCTAATTTGGTAGCTGATTTACAGGAGTATGTAGAAGAGTTTTTGGTTGAAGATTTGGCAGTGTTTTTCTTATCCAGCCCTTGGTTGGGATATAATTTAGAAGCGTTTTTGTTGGTGGAAGTGCTGCTAGAAATGCTTTTAATACTGCTAGCATTTTTCTGCTTCCCCATTGACTTCAACACAAAATCCACTAACAATCCCCTTCTAGGAGGTAACATGCCACTTCAGAAGTGTATCTCAATTTAGCAGCAGAAAAAACACCACCATGCACACATAGTGGAATTTTTTCCATTGAAGTCAATGGAAAGCTATTGTTGCAGTTTTGATTGCGGATTTCGCAGTAAAAAGTGTCCGTTTTCCATGACAGAATTCACGGCAGATTTTAATTGTGTGAACATATTCTCAGATTTCTGCCACAGATTTCAAATTTGTACTGTTGCAGTTCTGCACAAAGATTAGCCCCACTGTCATCCAATGGGGCTAATCCTTGCATTTTCTGTCCGAAATAAGCAACAAGCCACATTTTTACTACGTGTTGCATCAAATCTGCGTGGGAATTTTCCTATGCATGTGACTGGGTTTCAAAAATACTGTTCACATGCAAGCGATCCGGAATTCATGATGATTTTGGTGCATGATTGGTGCAAAAGTTGTGTGAATATATAACCTACTGAAGACTAACTTTTCTGATTAGAGTACGCTGTGATGGTGTGGTGAAGCTATAGTACCTAGTGATATGATATTTACATGCTCACACACAGCTCTAGGACACAGCTCTGCCCTCAGCCTGTTGTCTAGTCCTGTCAATCAAGGGGAGTTGGGGAATGTGCAGAGTACAGCCCCGCCTTCTGGTGCTCCAACATCTCATTTGCATATTAATACAAATGAGGATTTCTCTGCAGCTATCTATCATACAGACAAAAGAAGGGTATCGTTTTAATCAGCATGATGAGCCCTACTAGCCAGTATGTCTGGTTTAATAAGGTTGATCCTGGTAACAGAGTCTCTTTAAGCTGTGTGAACCAGTATTCATAACATGATGTGATAAGGAAGGAAATTTTTTATTTTTATTTTTTTTAATAAATAACAACTGTGAAGTGAAGAATTATTTACAAAGAGGCAAATCGGGTAACACGCTTTTGAGAAGAATATAGACACCGAGAGGGGTTGTAGAAATGTTCTGAGAGAATACAGACACCGAGAGGGGTTGTAGAAATGTTCTGAGAGAATACAGACACCGAGAGGGGTTGTAGCAATGTGCTGAGAGAAAACAGACACAAAGAGGGGTTGTAGCAATGTGCTGAGAGAATACAGACACTGAGAGGGGTTGTAGCAATGTGCTGAGAAAATACAGACACCGAGAGGGGTTGTAGCAATGTGCAGTGAGAATACAGACACTGAGAGGGGTTGTAGCAATGTGCTGAGAAAATACAGACACCGAGAGGGGTTGTAGCAATGTGCTGAGAAAATACAGACACCGAGAGGGGTTGTAGCAATGTGATGAGAGAATACAGACACCGAGAGGGGTTGTAGCAATGTGCAGTGAGAATACAGACACTGAGAGGGGTTGTAGCAATGTGCTGAGAAAATACAGACACCGAGAGGGGTTGTAGCAATGTGCAGTGAGAATACAGACACTGAGAGGGGTTGTAGCAATGTGCTGAGAAAATACAGACACCGAGAGGGGTTGTAGCAATGTGCTGAGAAAATACAGACACCGAGAGGGGTTGTAGAAATGTTCTGAGAGAATACAGACACCGGGAGGGGTTGTAGCAATGTGCTGTGAGAGTACAGACACCGAGAGGGGTTGTAGCAATGTGCTGTGAGAATACAGACACCGAGAGGGGTTGTAGCAATGTGCTGAGAGAATACAGACACCGAGAGGGGTTGTAGCAATGTGCTGAGAGAATACAGACACCGAGAGGGGTTGTAGTAATGTGCTGAGAGAATACAGACACGAGAGGGGTTGTAGCAATGTGATGAGAGAATACAGACACCGAGAGGGGTTGTAGCAATGTGATGAGAAAATATATGGCATATAGGCATTTAACATTCTGCTCACATGTCTTTATTATATCAATGCAGTGGACCTTTGCATACAGAATGGTACAACCCATGGATCAGTCCTGTGTAATGCCTGACTTCAAATGTGGAGAGTCCCCATGTCTGTGCCATATGTACAGTATGATGTCTACTAGTCACAAACCTTACCATGGTCTGGAATTTCCTTGAGAACTCCTCTTCTTATAAGCTCTTCACGGCTCTGTCTCATGGATATCTTGCGTTCTAATACTGAGAAAAGAAAACTGCATGATGGTATGTGCACAGGTAAGGGATTGCAAAATGTTAGCACTTTTTTTTTTTTTCATTAAAGGGGTTTTCTGAGACTAATATACTGATCACCTATCCACTGGATTGGTCATCAGTATCTGATCAGTGGGGCTCTGACACCTGGGAGCCCCACGATCAGCTGTTTGAAAAAGCAGCAGCGCTAGCAGCTTTTCCTAGGCCAGTAACGACATGTTCATCAGTCACAAGGCCTAGATGCAGCTCAGTGCCACTGAAGTGAATGGGGCTGAGTGGGGCTCCTGTGAGCGCCAATGCCTTATCGAACAACTGATCGGTGGGGGTCCCAGGATAGGTCATCAGTATATAATTCTCAGAAAACCCTTTTAACAGGACTTCAATTCACTCCTTCAACCCAAACCCCTACCCACTATATAATTGGTTGTTGGTGGTGAAATTCACAGTTTATACCTTGAGAGCCAGCTTTCATGCTCTAATGGTCTATACTATTTTTTTTATACCAAGTATTAATGGACATTCATGCAGCAGATACATGGGGGACATACACTGCTCAAAAAAATAAAGGGAACACAAAAATAACACATCCTAGATCTGAATTAATTAAATATTCTTCTGAAATATTTTGTTCTTTACATAGTTGAATGTGCTGACAACAAAATCACACAAAAAAAAATAATGGAAATCAAATTTTTCAACCTGTGGAGGTCTGAATTTGGAGTCACACTCAAAATTAAAGTGGAAAAACACACTACAGGCTGATCCAACTTTGATGTAATGTCCTTAAAACAAGTCAAAATGAGGCTCAGTAGTGTGTGTGGCCTCCACGTGCCTGTATGACCTCCCTACAACGCCTGTGCATGCTCCTGATGAGGTGGCGGACGGTCTCCTGAGGGATCTCCTCCCAGACCTAAACTAAAGCATCTGCCAACTCCTGGACAGTCTGTGGTGCAACATGACGTTGGTGGATAGAGCGAGACATGATGTCCCAGATGTGCTCAATTGGATTCAGGTCTGGGGAACAGGCGGGCCAGTCCATAGCATCAATGCCTTCGTCTTGCAGGAACTGCTGACACACTCCAGCCACATGAGGTCTAGCATTGTCTTGCATTAGGAGGAACCCAGGGCCAACCGCACCAGCATATGGTCTCACAAGGGGTCTGAGGATCTCATCTCGGTACCTAATGGCAGTCAGGCTACCTCTGGCGAGCACATGGAGGGCTGTGCGGCCCTCCAAAGAAATGCCACCCCACACCATTACTGACCCAATGCCAAACCGGTCATGCTGGAGGATGTTGCAGGCAGCAGAACGTTCTCCACGGCGTCTCCTGTCACATGTGCTCAGTGTGAACCTGCTTTATCTGTGAAGAGCACAGGGCACCAGTGGCGAATTTGCCAATCTTGGTGTTCTCTGGCAAATGCCAAACGTCCTGCAAGGTGTTGGGCTGTAAGCCCAACCCCCACCTGTGGACGTCGGTTCCTCATATCACCCTCATGGAGTCTGTTTCTGACCGTTTGAGCAGACACATGCACATTTGTGGCCTGCTGGAGGTCATTTTGCAGGGCTCTGGCAGTGCTCCTCCTGTTCCTCCTTGCATAAAGGCGGAACAGGAGGTCCTGCTGCTGGGTTGTTGCCCTCCTACGGCCTCCTCCACGTCTCCTGATGTACTGGCCTGTCTCCTGGTAGCGCCTCCATGCTCTGGACACTACGCTGACAGACACAGCAAACCTTCTTGCCACAGCTCGCATTGATGTGCCATCCTGGATAAGCTGCACTACCTGAGCCACTTGTGTGGGTTGTAGACTCCGTCTCATGCTACCACTAGAGTGAAAGCACTGCCAGCATTCAAAAGTGACCAAAACATCAGCCAGGAAGCATAGGAACTGAGAAGTGGTCTGTGCTCACCACCTGCAGAACCACTCCTTTATTGGGGGTGTCTTCCTAATTGCCTATAATTTCCACCTGTTGTCTATCCCATTTGCACAACAGCATGTGAAATTGATTGTCACTCAGTGTTGCTTCCTAAGTGGACAGTTTGATTTCACAGAAGTGTGATTGACTTGGAGTTACATTGTGTTGTTTAAGTGTTCCCTTTATTTTTTTGAGCAGTGTATATCACAGTCACAGTGGCAGCCCTTTTCTCTCTGTTTGTTAAATCATTACCTACCAGAATCAGCATCCAGGATATGATAAGGTCACGTCACCATTTTATTTCTATATGGCCACTGAAGACAGACAGGGTCTTATGAATGAACCCCTTTCATGGTGTATTTTGGCATAATACATGTATTTTTTAGTTCTGCTACATAGACAATGCAGGATGAAGTATGATGATGATGCTGTTGCTCATCTACAGTTTCTATTGAACACAGCTAAATATATCTTCCTTGTACACCGATCAATGCCTCCTCTCCGAGCTTCGTCATTTACAAACTGGCTAGACATTCAGAAAGCGTAAACTAGAAAAGTCCATACCAGCACACCTACAAAATATGCTCTATTCAGTACAGAATATCCCGCTCACAAATCATATAGCCCCGTCTGTGCAGTTTTCTAATGTCTCTTCATAATGACTGGCATACCAAAAGAGTAAAGACCACTAACCAAACAGCCAGAGATCTACAACTTTCAAGCATTTAGACAGCCCAATATGTCTGAAAAAAATGGCAGGTACAATTAAAACGACAAAGGGGCTTGCATTATATGGGTGGTAAGACAGGCAACATACTGTATGATCACTATGATTGGCACTGCTATAAGAACCACGTGGGTGCCAATTCATAGGCATGGTGCCTGGCACTATTTATAGCACTGTTACATGGGCAATGATCTAGCTCCTTGCTTTATATGGTGGTACTATTTGGGTACATATGAGCCTTCATAGTGTCGGTATTTGCCAACTACAACCCCAATTCCAAAAAGTTGGGACGCTGAGTAAAATAAAAACAGAATGCAATGATTTTCAAGTCTCATAGGCCCATATTTTATTCACAATACATCATAGACCACATATCAGATGTTGAAAGTGAGACATTTGACCATTTTTCATTAAAAAAAAAATTAACTCATTTAGAACTTGATGGCAGCAACACATCTCCAAAAAGTTGGGACAAGGGCATGTCTACAGTTCTGAAGCATCTAATTTATAGCTGTAGACAGGCACACTTCTTTTGGAGAAATCCAGAAAGATCTTATCCATACCTTTAAATATCTCATTTATAAATTATTTATATTTACCTGGTATAAGCGATACATTGAGCCCAGAACCCACTGGACTCAAGGATGAGGCGCTTCAGATGTAATATGTGAGAATTGCCTTGGGAATCTAATATATCCCACCACGTGCAACGCTGAGACTCCAACACGTGGGACGCCGAGTCTCTGCCAGCTCTGCCTACACTGAAGGTAACAGCGCACACCTGAGACTCCATCAACACGTGGGATGCAGAGTCTCTGCCAGCTCTGCCTACACTGAAGGTAACGGTGCACACCTGAGACTCCATCAACATGTGGGATGCAGAGTCTCTGCCAGCTCTGCCTACACTGAAGGTAACGGCGCACACCTGAGACTCCATCAACATGTGGGATGCAGAGTCTCTGCCAGCTCTGCCTACACTGAAGGTAACGGCGCACACCTGAGACTCCATCAACACGTGGGACGCCGAGTCTCTGCCAGCTCTGCCTACACTGAAGGTAACAGCGCACACCTGAGACTCCATCAACACGTGGGATGCAGAGTCTCTGCCAGCTCTGCCTACACTGAAGGTAACGGTGCACACCTGAGACTCCATCAACATGTGGGATGCAGAGTCTCTGCCAGCTCTGCCTACACTGAAGGTAACGGCGCACACCTGAGACTCCATCAACATGTGGGATGCAGAGTCTCTGCCAGCTCTGCCTACACTGAAGGTAACGGCGCACACCTGAGACTCCATCAACATGTGGGATGCAGAGTCTCTGCCAGCTCTGCCTACACTGAAGGTAACGGCGCACACCTGAGACTCCATCAACACATGGGATGCAGAGTCTCTGCCAGCTCTGCCTACACTGAAGGTAACGGCGCACACCTGAGACTCCATCAACATGTGGGATGCAGAGTCTCTGCCAGCTCTGCCTACACTGAAGGTAACGGCGCACACCTGAGACTCCATCAACATGTGGGATGCAGAGTCTCTGCCAGCTCTGCCTACACTGAAGGTAACGGCGCACACCTGAGACTACATCAACACGTGGGACGCCAAGTAATTGCCGGCTCTGCGCAGGCTGATTGCCTACACTAAAGGTAACGATGGCCGCGGCATGAGTGGAACGTTAGCTCACCATCTACCACCCTGTTATTGCACCGCCTGTACCTAAGTGAAACGCTACTGTATTGCTCATCTCCACACTGTCTGTCTCCATGTGGGGAGCTGGAGAGATTGACAGCATAAGATAGATAGTCTCAGTGAGTAAAGACTGCCCAGCAACATTAGCGCAATACGTTACCATAAGCAGATCGATACAAACTGCTACAGATTATTCATGAGAACTTTCTGCTTAGTGAGGAACTAACATATATGGTAACGGTTTAGAATTTTTGGACTGGCATGCAAGGGCAATAATCAAAGACATTTATTTACTGAATAAGTATATGAATGAAGATGAAAAGACTAACGTGCTATGTTTATAAAGGAGTTATTTTAATAGGAAATATTTGCACAATAAGATATAAATAATCACATAAACATCTATGATTGTTTCAACTCACTCCCTTCATTAGTCCGCACATGGTGAGGGAAGTGAAGAGAAATAAGTAGTCTGTTGTGCAATACATTTAATGAATTGCAATTTATATACACCATTTTTATTATTATACATTTTTATTTTTTATACTGTGTTATAAATAATTAATAAATGAGATATTTGAATGGTATGGATAAGATCTTTCTGGATTTCTCCAAATGAAGTGTGCCTGTCTACAGCTACAGATTAAATTGATACCATATAACTAAATGAATAGGGAGAGTTATAAAGCCAGAGAACCTTATACATAAGCAGAGAAGCCCCCAAGCTAAAATACTGTGCAGAATACTGTAGCATCCCCTCTTTTACCAAAAGTCTGTAAACGTCTGGGAAATGTGGAGATTCTAGCTGCTCAACAGTCCTGGGACTTCTTTGCTGGATTTTTTATTTCATGATGCACCAAATGTTTTCTATTGGTGAAAGGCCAGTTTTGCACTCGAAACTCTTCTTCTGTGAAGCCATGCGGTTGTGATGGATGCAGTAAGTACGGTAGTTTAGCATTGTCTTTCCTGACAGAGACCTTGTCTGGATGGGAACATATATTGTTCTAAAACCTCTTTATACTGTTCAGCATTGATAGTGCCTTTCCAGATGTGTAAGGGTACTTTCACACTAGCGTTAGAAGAATCCGGGAGGCAGTTCCGGCAACGGATCCGGAAATCCGTATGCAAAACGGAGATCATTTGCTTCCAGATCCGGATCCGTCTGACAAATGCATTGAAATACCGGATTCGTCTCTCCAGTGTCATCCAGAAAAGCGGATCCGGTATTTTTTTTTTTTCACATTTTTAAAAGGTCTCCGGAAAACCGGATCCGTTTTTCCTGAACCCTTGGTACCGGATCCAGCATTAATACATTTCAATGGAAATTAATGTCGGATCCGGCATTCCGGCAAGTGTTTCGGAATTTTGTCTGGAGAAAATACTGCAGCATGTTGCAATATTTTCTCCGGCCAAATACCGTAAAAGGGACGGAACGGAAGATATCCTGATGCATACTAAATGGATTTCTTTCCATTCAGAATGCATGAAGATGAAACTGAAGCGTTTTTTTCCAGTATTGAGCCCCTGTGACGGAACTCAATACCAGAAAACTTTAACGCTAGTGTGAAAGTACCCTAAGCTGCCCAATCCATAGGCACTAATGCAAGCCCCTAACATCAGAGATGCAGGCTTTTGAACTTTGCGCTGATAATAAGCTGGGTGGTCCCTCTGCTCTGGAGTCTGCAGGGCACAGCATACGTGGTTTCCAAGAAGAATTTCACAGAACAGTTTTCCATTCTGCCTCAGTCCATTTTAAATAAGCTTTGGCCCAGAGAAGACTATGGCATTTCAGGATCGGGTTACCTTATGGCTTATTCTTTGTATGATACAGCTTTAATTTGCATGGTGAACTGTGTTCTGCACTGTTCACCAAAATGTAGCCATACGGATGTTAGTATTATATTCACTTGACAAATGATTTAGCATTTATCCGCCATTTGGTCTAAATTGTATTGTTTACCACAATATAACCAGATAAAACAATGGTAAGTGGGACACTCATGGTTGTATCCTCCCATTGATGCAGCAGTTCCCAGAGTCCTTTAGTTGCTTCTGAAATTAATCCACAATTTTTAGATGCGGTTTTCGGTGAACCTCTGCCCATCTTTGCTTCTGAGGGGCTTTGCCTCTCTAACATGCTCTTTTTATATCCAGTCATGTGACATAGTAACAAATTGCTCCTCCAGCTGTTTTTTTATTAGTACCACTGACTTTTCCAGCTTTTTGTTGCCCTTGTCCCAACTTTTTTGAGATGCGTTGCTGCCATCAATTTCTAAAGGAGTAAATTTTTTATGCAAAGATAAAATGTCTCACTTTCAAAACCTGAGATGTGTTATACGATCTATTGTGAATAAAATATAGGTCTATGAGATTTGAAAATCATTGCATTCTGTTTTTATTCACATTTATTTACATTTTACACAGCCTCCCAACTTTTTTGAAAATGGGGTTGTACATGACCATATTCTGTTTGTACTGCATGGCACTATGAGTTGGGAACTGTTCTTTGGGTATTGCACTTTTGGGGCACTGTATTGTATTTGGGCATTAAATAATCCTCTTTGATGATTCTAAGATACAGTTATTTGGGGACTGCTTAAATTTTTCTATTTGCAAAAATGTTCTGGAATACTATAAAAAGGAGGTGTGGAAGGTGATTTGTTTTCCAACTTTACAGTCAGAAAGGTAACATATCAAATCTGACCCCTTCATATCTGATCATTTTGCACTGTTAAGCGCTTAAGTACGACCGCTATACATATAACAGTGGAAGTCCAGGGTTTAAACATGGCACCTGTTCAGAAGATGAGCGGTAATAAATAATGAATCTCCCATAAGCTGCAATGGTAATTCATTACAGTTTATGGGAGACACGATCAGATAATCACATGTTCAAGTCCTCTAGCGAGACTTTAAAAAAAAAATTAAAAAATAAAACAAAAAGCTTTAAAAAAGTAAAAAAAAAATATAAAAATGTAAATGGTCCGTACTTAACCACATTAAAAATAAACAATAAATTTCTAAATAATATTTATTCCATACGGTGAGTGCAGTAACTGAGAAAGAAATCAACATGGCTGAATCTGGATTTTTTTGGTGGATCTATTAGGCTGAAAAGGACTTTACACTGTCCCTGTTACCCTGTGCTTTGGCAGTAGCGTCCTGGCTGCCATTGTAACAGAACAGAGCCCCGTGATTTCACTGCTAGGGCTCCGATCGGAAGCTGCCACTGCCTCCAATGAGGAAGGGAGGAGGGGACCCTGTGGCCACTGCCACCAATGATTATAATACTAGGGGGGTTGGGGGAGGGGGATGAGCCACCAATGAGGATAACTAACCCATTAATTCAAATATAGGCGACGGGTGCCTGCGGCCAGCCTCTAAGACTATGTGATACCGCCGGCACCCGCCGCCTATATTTGAATTAATGGGTTAGTTATCTTCATTGGTGGCGCAGTGTGCCCCCCCCCCACCTCAGTATTTTCTTTATTGGGCCACAGTCCCTCCCCTCCTCCTCCCCTCTCTTTTCTCACTGGTGGCAGCAGCAGCAACGGCACAGTGGGAGGGAGGCTGAGGAGAACATGGAGCGTGCTGAGAGGGGCGCGCGCCATGTTCTCTGATACTAGGCTGCGCAGTAGTGCAGCCTAGTATCGGTAATTGGCAAATCCCGGTATCGCATCGATCCGGGTACAAAAGTATCGATTGGGTATCGATAGTTCAATACCCGATGCAACCTTATTTTACAAAAATCGGTAGAAAAATGACACGGATCGCACATCCACATGCCATGCATTGATCTACTGCTTCTTAGCATAATTTATAAATGTCTCCTTTGGGGTTCTTAAGACTCAGACTCGTGAGATGCAACCCAGCTTTGCAAGTAGTAAGTAGTCTGTTATTCTTGTATTTAAACTCTTTGTATTTCTATAACTGCTTTGTGTTATGTGTACACCACTGTTATTTCATCATTTTTTTTAAAACCTTTCTTAAGCGCTGTACTGCTTATATTAAATCTTAATTAATAGTTTATCCTTTAGCTCTCCGTATCCACAATAGTGAAAGCTAAAAGTATCACTTAGGCTACTTTCACACTAGCGTTTTGGCTTTCCATTTGTGAGATCCGTTCAGGGCTCTCAAAAGCCCTAATGCATTCCGAATGGAAAAGGATCCGCTCAGAATGCATCAGTTTGCCTCCGTTCAGTCACCATTCCGCTCTGGAGGCTGACACCAAAACGCTGCCTGCAGCGTTTTGCTGTCTGTCTGACGAAGCGGAGTCAAACAGATCTGTTCTGGCACAAAATGTAAGTCAATGGGGACGGATCCATTTTCTCTGACACAACCTGGCACAATTGAAAACGGATCCGTCCCCCATTGACTTTCAATGGTGTTCAAGACGGATCCATCTTGGCTATAGAAGCCATAATACAACCGGATCCATTCATGATGGATGCATGCGGTTGTATTATTGTAACGGAAGCGTTTTTGGAGATCCATGACGGATCCGCAAAGAACGCAAGTGTGAAAATAGCCTTAGCTGTGTTTGAATGCAAAGTAGTTGAAGTTGAGGGGGGTTGGGGCAGGGGGGCCGTTGCCCCGGGCGCCAAATTGTAGGGGGCGCCAGGCAGCATAATGAGGGTGATGGAAGCCCATGGCTCCCATCCCCTCCGTTCTGCCTCATAAGCTTCAGGCCAGGCCTGAAGCCTATAAAGCAGTAGAATAGTTATACAAGGGGGCCATTATATATTATACAGAGGGGCCATTTCGTCCCCATAGAGAATGAATGGGTCCACACCCGTTCCGCAATTTGCGGAACAGATGCAGACCCATTATTACGGACGTGTGAATGGAGCCTTAATAGTACATTGTGCTTTACATTCAGTAATGTTACATTTTAAAGGTTAACATCCCAAACCAAGCAAGATATGTGTCACTGAAAGTAAATGAAGCATTTTTGCATAGTTCAAGAAAGGTGTTCCTTCAACATAAGCACTGGTTTTGACAGTACAGTACTTAGTAATGTTATGACTGAATGAAAGGGCACATCAAATTAAACATACTCAATGAAAATGTATTAACTTCCTGAAAAAAAGATTTTAAACAAAAAAGAAAGGTCTTTTACTCTTTAATCTTCTTTGCATATAAACCTACAGTACATTTCCCGGTACTGTACCACACATCCCCCAGGCAACACTTAAAGGATAACTGTCGTATTTTTTGGAGTATTGGATTGTGGTGATTAATATCACCTTGGTGGCCCTATTTCAACTTTTCACTGTGTATTCAATTACCCCTTAATTCCACATTTTTGTTCCCTGTACTGCCTACTTTTACCTGTGCTTAAAATAGGGTTGCTAGGCATGGTCCGTCTATCTGTTGAAGGACGGAGCACGCAGTGTGCAGGGTCACATGTAGGGACTGTAAGTAAATGATTAAAGCCAGGTCCTCCCCAGCAGCTGATAACAGTGCCTGGGCTGTGTGCACTTCTCCCTGTCCTGCGCTTGGCAGACGCTCCCTCACTCAGCAGAGCTGGAGGATGCGGAGTTGAAGCAGCGCAGACCAGGGAAGGGAGATCTGCTGTCTGCTCAGTGTATAAATGAGAGCAACATGTGGTAAGAGGACCCCTTTGTGCTGCAGGAGATTAACCCTTTAGGGGGGAGGGCTCTGGATACTGACACTTTTGGGGGGCTATTGTTACTGGCTAGGGAGGGCAGGCAGGATTAGCCTCCAGGTGAGGGCAGTGGCGGCCATCTTAACTGAATAGTGAAATTGCAGTTTTATGCAGACTGGTTGCTAAGGGCTGAATCTTACTAAATATGGGGTAAGTCAGTCTAATAGTAACTGATTCTGGAATATCATGTTATTAGTAACTACATATATGAAAATTGAAATTAGGGACTAAATGTGACAGTTATCCTTTAAAGTTAAATCTTAACGTCTATACCATTTTGTCCATCTATGATTTACTGGATAAAATATGTGATACAATGTTATTGCCCCCAATAAAGGTTGCAGACAGTCAAAAAACGTCAAAAAACATAACCCTTACCTGCTGAGGTCTCACAAAATTTTTCACTAGCCTTCTTCTTTCTCCATTTCCATGGCTTGAAAATTTTGCCTATGGATGAAAGCCTTCCTTTTCTCTTCAGAGGAGGTGATTGGTTGCCTGTGTTTGGAGCATCACAGTTTGCGACCGAAGTTTTGTCCAAACCATCAACTGTAAAAAAAAAAAAGATTTTTTTTATTAGAGCTTATATGTATTAAAGATAAACATCATACAATAAGGCTAAAAGAATCAGGTCTTAACATAAGAAATAAGACAGGTGTACATACACACACACACATATATATATATATATATATATATATATATATATATATACACATATACACACACACACACACTGCTCAAAAAAATAAAGGGAACACAAAAATAACACATCCTAGATCTGAGTTAATTAAATATTCTTCTGAAATACTTTGTTCTTTAAATAGTTGAATGTGCTGACAACAAAATCACACAAAAATTAAAAATGGAAATCAAATTTCCAACCCATGGAGGTCTGGATTTGGAGTCACACTCAAAATTAAAGTGGAAAAACACACTACAGGCTGATCCAACTTTGATGTAATGTCCTTAAAACAAGTCAAAATGAGGCTCAGTAGTGTGTGTGGCCTCCACGTGCCTGTATGACCTCCCTACAATGCCTGTGCATGCTCCTGATGAGGTGGCGGACGGTCTCATGAGGGATCTCCTCCCAGACCTGGACTAAAGCATCTGCCAACTCCTGGACAGTCTGTGGTGCAACGTGACGTTGGTGGATAGAGCGAGACATGATGTCCCAGATGTGCTCAATTGGATTCAGGTCTGGGGAACGGGCGGGCCAGTCCATAGCATCAATGCCTTCGTCTTGCAGGAACTGCTGACACACTCCAGCCACATGAGGTCTAGCATTGTCTTGCATTAGGAGGAACCCAGGGCCAACTGCACCAGCATATGGTCTCACAAGGGGTCTGAAATGCCACCCAACACCATTACTGACCCAATGCCAAACCGGTCATGCTGGAAGATGTTGCAGGCAGCAGAACGCTCTCCACGGCGTCTCCAGACTCTGTCACGTCTGTCACATGTGCTCAGTGTGAACCTGCTTTCATCTGTGAAGAGCACAGGGCGCCAGTGGCGAATTTGCCAAACTTGGTGTTCTCTGGCAAATGCCAAACGTCCTGCACGGTGTTGGGCTGTAAGCACAACCCCCACCTGTGGACGTTGGGCCCTCATATCACCCTCATGGAGTCTGTTTCTGACCATTTGAGCAGACACATGCACATTTGTGGCCTGCTGGAGGTCATTTTGCAGGGCTCTGGCAGTGCTCCTCCTGTTTCTCCTTGCACAAAGGCGGAGGTAGCGGTCCTGCTGCTGGGTTGTTGGCCTCCTCCACGTCTCCTGATGTACTGGCCTGTCTCCTGGTAGCGCCTCCATGCTCTGGACACTACGCTGACAGACACAGCAAACCTTCTTGCCACAGCTCGCATTGATGTGCCATCCTGGATAAGCTGCACTACCTGAGCCACTTGTGTGGGTTGTAGACTCCGTCTCATGCTACCACTAGAGTGAAAGCACCGCCAGCATTCAAAAGTGACCAAAACATCAGCCAGGAAGCATAGGAACTGAGAAGTGGTCTGTGCTCACCACCTGCAGAACCACTCCTTTATTGGGGGTGTCTTGCTAATTCCCTATAATTTCCACCTGTTGTCTATCCCATTTGCACAACAGCATGTGAAATTGATTGTCACTCAGTGTTGCTTCCTAAGTGGACAGTTTGATTTCACAGAAGTGTGATTGACTTGGAGTTACATTGTGTTGTTTAAGTGTTCCCTTTATTTTTTTGAGCAGTATATATATATATATATATATATATATATATATATATATATATTTTCAAAGAATGAAGAGGCAGCACTTCCAGTTGTTAGGTGATAGGGTGACGACCCCAAACTTTATTCCAGCTACGTTTCTGCCTTCTCAATGAGGCCTTTGTCAAAGGCCTCATTGAGAAGGCAGAAACGTAGCTGGAATAAAGTTTGGGGTCGTCACCCTATCACCTAACAACTGGAAGTGCTGCCTCTTCATTCTTTGAATATATATCTTGGAGGACAAGCCAGCCTCTGTGAGGATTTCTTGCACCCAGAGCTCCACATCTGACTGTGCTGCTGCATTATTTGTGGTATTATATATATATATATATATTATATATATATATTCATTCCAAATACTTGCACTCCCCCCCAAACCAAAATAAAAGATTTTAATTACGGTCATTTCTCATCTACATTGCCTTTTGTAACCCATGGATATCTCAATCACACATGCAGATTTTGATGCAGTTTTTTTTTGTTTAGCAAAGCTAAGAGTGGATTAATAAGGAAGAAAAAAAAGTATAAAAAGGAAAAACTAATATTTCTGTATTTTGGTCCTGTATTAGGTTAAAAAAAATATATAAAAAAAAAATTGAGTGTGTAGTTACAGCCCTAAAAGTAGATGCTGTACTTTTCAACAAACTCTGCATAAATCAGTAGTACAAGTAACTATAAGAAAATTTGTAATATATCTTATTAAACACTATTTTAACTTATGATCATTTATTTCCAATTCACAGCAAAAATTCATCTTGAGAGACAAGACAATTTATCAGATCAATGTGGAATCTGGTCACATACTGTCCTCAGAAGTTTATGGAGAGGGCAGGAAAAGGAGGAATAAGACAAAGGCCCAGACACACAAAGATGCTGCTGTTGCCTCTTGTAAGTTTTCTATCTCATCCCAGTGCTGGATTCACTGCTCTAAGTGAAAGCTGTAGTGGTCTCTTGGTTGGACACTACAGCAGCCACCTTTTTAGCCTCTTGCACACGACTGTATCCGTTTTGCAGCAAATTGTGGATCTGCAGTCAGATGCAGCCTGTGTGCATGCTGCAATTTTCAAGGGACCCACTGTAAAAAAAAAGCCTATACTTGTCCACACAATAGACAAGAATATGGCGGTTTCTATAATTTGTTGCCTGGCCTCATGGATGCGGACAGTGCCATCTGTGTAATGTCTTTTTATTTTATTTTTTTGTGGACTCACAGAAATGAATAGGTCTGTTTGCGATCTGAGTGAGGCCTTAGAGCCGTAAGATCTAGTGACTTTACACTGTATAGGACCAGGGGGATTACAGGAAGGCACTAGGCACAATATAAGCTCCTTGCCATGAAACCTGAACCCAATTCCTGCAGTGAGTCTGATCATTTACATAATGTGTGCACACCCTATTAAGCATTTATTTATTTTTTCCATTTTTTAATAGTTATATTTAGATCAAGATTCATTTTTCTGGGGGCTAGAAATGTTTAAATTGAAACAGATAATGTTATCTTAGTAATAGCTTCTCTTTAACTACTTTTGGGTATCAGTGTGAGATGTTTTTTCTATAAGGTAAAAGCCAACTGAAAAAACTAGAAAAAAAAAAAAAAAACAGAAAAAAAAGCAATACATATACAGTAAAACAAATATTACAAAATACTATACTTAACATAAGCTGCTAACTCTAGACAGGTGGGAGACTTAGGCTACTTTCACACTCGCGTTTAATGCGGATCAGTCATGGATCTGCACAGACGGATCCGTTCAGATAATACGAACATCTGCATCCGTTCAGAACGGATCTGTTTGTATTATCTTTAACATAGCCAAGACTGATCCGTCTTGAACACCATTTAAAGTCAGCGGAGGACAGATCTGTTTTCTATTGTGCAATAGAAAATGGATCTGTCCCCATTGACTTACATTGTATGTCAGAACGGATCCGTTTGGCTCAGTTTCGTCAGATGGACACCGAAACGCCAGCAGTACCTGCATGTAGCCAGCAGTGTGTTTCTGATGATGCATTTCTTACTGAAGGCAGATGCAGCAAAAGTACTGAAAACTTTGTTTTATCCCTGCCCGGCGCGCTTCTCCACACATGCTTGAAGTCATGGAGGCAGCGGCCTCCTTGCTTCAAGTCAAGATAACTGCTCCCCCTTCCCTGCCCCTTCACTGTGACTGAGAGCACAGTGAACCGCAGGTCATTTCAGACCTGCGGTTTGCTGTGTTTCTGGTCCATTCGGGTCTCCGGTGACCCGATGAACCAGAAAAGGACGGTGATCGGTGGTGTGATTACACACCACCAATCACAGTCCGAGAATTTGGGGGCGGCGGTGCTGTCCTTGGTGCTGGCGGTGCTGTCCTTGGTGCTGATTGGTGCAGGGAGAGAGGCGGGAGATTCAAACTCCCGGCGCTCCTCTCTCCCCTCCTCTTCCTGCTGCTGCTTCTGCACCGTTCTGCACCAGCTCTGTGATCCCCCCCCCCGTTGGCACCCATCACCCTCCTGCACCCATCACCCTCCAGGTAGGTTAGGGTCAGTGAGGGAGAGGCACGATTAGGCAGGGATAGAAGGGAGAGTCTGATTTATTGTTATCTGATTTATTGTTTCTGGTGGTTAGGGTCCACAGCACTTAGCTGTGAGACCCTAGACCAGTGATGGCGAACCTATGGCACGGGTGCCAGAGGCGGCACTCAGAGCCCTCTCTGTGGGCACCCGCACTGCGAAAAAAGTCTATGGTGTACCAATATGCCTTAGACTTTTCCTGCCATTCATCAGCGCAGGGCGCACTATGAACAGCACAGGCAGCGCACTGAATGTAGCCAGGCTTTAATAGATAAATGATAAAGTACATGGAATATATACTATATTGAACTATAGTATTCAGGTTAAATTGCCGTGTTGGCACTTTACGATAAATAAGTGGGTTTTGGGTTGCAGTTTGGGCACTCTCTAAAAGGTTCGACATCACTGCCCTAGACCCACCCAGGAGTGCTGCCACTTTTTTTCCGGTAATAAAGCAAGGGTTAACAGCCAAACAAAACTAAATATTTATTACCCTGATTCTGCAGTTTGCAGAAACACCCCATATGTGGTCGTAAATGGCTATACAGCCACACGCCAGGGCATAGAACGAAGGGAACGCCATATGGTTTCTGGAAGGCAGATTTTGATAGACTGGTTTACACCATGTCCCATTAGAAGCCCCCCTGATGTAGCCTAGACTAGAAACTCCAAAAAAGTGACCCCATCTAAGAAACTACACCCCTCAAGGTATTCAAAAGTTACTTTACAAACTTTGTTAACCCTTTAGGTGTTCCACAAAACTTAATAGCGAATGTAGAAACAATTTTAGAATTAAATTTTTTTGTTACCTTGCCTCAAAAAAGTGTAATATAGAGCAACCAAAAATCATATTTACCCTAAAATAGTCCCAAAACAACAACCACCTTATCCCGTAGTTTCCTAGATGGGGTCACTTTTATGGAGTTTCTACTCTAGGGGTGCAGCAGGGGGCTTGAAAGGGTACATGGTGTAAATAAACCAGTACAGCAAAATCTGCCTTCCAAAAACCATATGGCGTTCCCCTTCTTTTATGTCCTGCCGTTTAGCCAAATAGTAGTTTACAACCACATATGTCGTGTTTCTGCAAACTACAGAATCAGGGCAACCCATATTGAGTTTTGTTTGGCTGTTAACCCATTTTTTCCAGTAATAAAGTAAGGGTTAAAATGGAACATTTTCCAAAAAATAGGAATTCAAAAATTGTTTCTCCATCTGCCATTAACTCTTGTGGAACACCTAAAGGGTTAACAACGTTTGTAAACCCAGTTTTGAATACCTTGAGGGGTGTACTTTCTTAGATGGAGTCACTTTTTTGGAATTTCTATTCTAGGGGTGCAATGCGGGGGGCTTGAAATGGGACATGGTATAAACAAAACCAGTCCTGCAAAATCTGCCTTGCAAAAACCATATGGGTGTTTCTGCAAACTACAGAATCAGGGCAACCCATATTGAGTTTTGTTTGGCAGTTAACCCTTGCTTTGTTCCTGGAAAAAATGGATTATACTGGAAAATTTTCCAAAAAAATAAAAAATAAAATCGAAATTCTTAAATTTTATGTCCATTTGCCATGAAGTCTTGTGGAAGACCTAAAGGGTTAACAAAGTTTGTAAAATCAGTTTTGAATACCTTGAGGGGTGTAGTTTCTAAAATGGGGTCATTTTTGGGTGGTTTCTATTACGTAAGCCTCACAAAGTGACTTCAGACCTGGACTGGTCCATAAAAAGTGGGATTTGGAAAACTTCTGAAAAATTTCAAAATTTGCTTCTAAACTTCTAAGTTATGTAACATCCCCAAAAAATAAAATGGCATTCCCAAAATGATACAAACATGAAGTAGACATATGGGGAATGTAAAGTCATCACAATTATAATGCAAAAAAATTTACTTTTTTGACCCAATTTTAGCAGTGTCATGAAGTACAATATGTGACAAAAAATCTCAGAACGGCCTGGGTAAGTAAAGGCGTTTTAAAGTTATTCACACAAAGTGACACTGGTCAGATTTGCAAAAAATGGCCAAGTCCTTAAAGGGAGTCTGTCACCAGATTGTGACCTTATAGACCGCTTACATAGCGCTCTAGCATAGCAGTCTATGATTCTAATGGTACCTTTGATGTTTTCTTGTGAAGTTCCCCCAAGGCAAAAACAGACTTTTATTCATATGTAAATTAGGGCTCGCAAGTGCCCAGGGCGACCTCTTGCGTCCTCCTTCTCTGCAGCGAGATCCCGCGCCTGCGCTATCCATTGCTTGGCCGGGGCATGCGCACTGCGATGCCCATTGTGGGTGTCTCTGGTCCGCCTCCTCGACACTGTTTCTCGCCGTTGGCCAGCCCATGCGCAGTAGCTACTGCGATGCCGTGCCCACAATGGGCATCGCAGTGCGCATGCCCCGGCCAAGCAATGGATAGCGCAGGCGTGGGATCTCGCTGCAGAGAAGGAGGACGCAAAGGAAGAGCGGGGCGGGCAGAGGAAGAGGCTGGGGCGGGGATATGACGAAAAGAGGCAGAACAGCCTGGGCACCGAGGTGAACGCCGCCCTGGGCACTTGCGAGCCCTAATTTACATATGAATAAAAGTCAGTTTTTGCCTTGGGGAAACTTCACAAGAAAACATCAAAGGTACCATTAGAATCATAGACTGCTATGCTAGAGCGCTATGTAAGCGGTCTATAAGGTCACAATCTGGTGACAGACTCCCTTTAAGGTGAAATAGGGCTGAGTCCTTAAAGGGACACTGACAGGGCCAAAAAGCATATTAAGGTATATATATGACCGTACAGGTCTTATAAAGTGTATAAGAATCATGTAAGTATCCCCCCTGTCCACCTTATAACTACAGTAATGTGAAGTTTTATAACCTGCTGGAATCAGGTTCAATCTGCCCAAGGGGCGGTGTTTCACCTCAGCTTGCGCCCAGCCAGCCTCGCCACAACTGGCCGGGATCGCATCGCGCCTGCGCACAGTCTCATTCTCAGAGGCTGCCTCTGAGAATGAGACTGTGCGCAGGCGCGATGCGATCCCGGCCAGTGAGGGTGCCGGGCGCATGCGCTGAAGATAGCCGGGGACACTAGTAGCCGCCCAGCGAAGTGAATATTGATGAGCTGGGCGGCGCTTCAAACGGCAGTTGTGGCGAGGCTGGCTGGGCGCAAGCTGAGGTGAAACACCGCCCCTTGGGCAGATTGAACCTGATTCCAGCAGGTTATAAAACTTCACATTACTGTAGTTATAAGGTGGACAGGGGGGATACTTACATGATTCTTATACACTTTATAAGACCTGTACGGTCATATATATACCTTAATATGCTTTTTGGCCCTGTCAGTGTCCCTTTAAGGGGTTAACTGCAGACTGTCAGCTTTAATTTGAGGGCATTTAAATCCAAATCAGGTGAAAGGTGTAGGAATTACAGTTTGCATATGTGCCTCCCACTTGTTAAGGGACCAAAAGTAATGGGACAATTGGCTTCTCAGCAGTTCCATGGCCAGGTGTATGTTATGCCCTCATTATCCCAATTAAAATGAGCAGATAAAAGGTCCAGAGTTCATTTCAAGTGTGCTATTTGCATTTGGAATCTGTTGCTGTCAACTCTCAAGATGAGATCCAAAGAGCTGTCACTATCAGTGAAGCAAGCCATCATTAGGCTGAAAAAACTAAACAAACCCATCAGAGAGATAGCAAAACCATTAGGCATGGCCAAAACAACTGTTTGGAACATTCTTAAAAAGAAGGAACGCACCGGTGAGCTCAGCAACACCAAAAGACCCGGAAGACCACGGAAAACTACTGTGGTGGATGACCGAAGAATTCTTTCCCTGGTGAAGAAAACACCCTTCACAACAGTTGACCAGATCAAGAACACTCTCCAGGAGGTAGGTGTATGTGTGTCACTTCACCACAGTGAATACAGAGGGTTCACCACAAGATGTAAACCATTGGTGAGCCTCAAAAACAGGAAGGCCAGATTAGAGTTTGCCAAACGACATCTAAAAAAGCCTTCACAGTAATGGTACAACATCCTGATGAGACCAAGATCAACTTGTACCAGAGTGATGAGAAGAGAAGAGTATGGAGAAGGAAAGGAACTGCTCATGATCCTAACCATACCACCTCAATCAGTGAAGCATGGTGGTGGTAGCGTCATGGCATGGTCATGTATGGCTGCCAATGGAACTGGTTCTCTTGTATTTATTGATGATGTGACTGCTGACAAAAGCAGCAGGATGAATTCTGAAATGTTTCGGGCAATATTATCTGCTCATATTCAGCCAAATGCTTCAGAATTTATTGGACAGCGCTTCACAGTGCAGATGGACAATGACCCAAAGCATACTGGAAAAGCAACCAAGGAGTTTTTTAAGGGAAAGAAGTGGAATGGTATACAATGGCCAAGTCAATCACCTGACCTGAATCCGATTAAGCATGCATTTCACTTGCTGAAGACAAAACTGAAGGGAAAAAGCCCCAAGAACAAGCAGGAACAGAAGTCAGATGCAGTAGAGGCCTGGCAGAGCATCACCAGGGATGAAATCCAGCGTCTGGTGATGTCCATGCGTTCCAGACTTCAGGCTGTAATTGACTGCAAAGGATTTGCAACCAAGTATTAAAAAGTGAAAGTTTGATTTATGATTATTATTCTGTCCCATTACTTTTGGTCCCTTAACAAGTGGGAGGCACATATGCAAACTGTTGTAATTCCTACACCATTCACCTGATTTGGATGTAAATACCCTCAAATTAAAGCTGACAGTCTGCAGTTAAAGCACATCTTGTTTGTTTGGTTTGAAACCCATTGTGGTGGTGTATAGAGCCAAAAATGTTAGAATTGTGTTGATGTCCCAATATTTATGGACCTGACTGTATATGCTATCTCTAGACTATTGAATATATTGAAATGTGCAATGAAATTACCAAACAGAATATGCTGTTCGTTTAAGTCCCCCCCCCCCCCCCCAAAATAAAATAAAGTCCCTTTGTGAAAAACAGAAGAAAAATAAATAAAATACAGTAAGCATGTGTTTATCTCAGTCACATGGGACAATATGCAGCTGAATAAACATTTCTCAAAAGCCCAGACCATTTTCAGACCAAAACAGAAATCAAAATGAAAGGTTCCATGGTAACGTTTCCCCTGGGGAGGCGATCATGATAGGAAGAAACAGTGAGAACAAAAGCAGAAGTGCTTACAAAATGTAGAAATCCCCCAAACAGTACATCTGATCTCACCTAAAGAACAAAAACTGCAATGCAAAGTCACAGTGTTTGTCATTTGTTCATTTGCTTAGATGCATTTCCATGAGGCTAGAGATCTACTCTAAAAGGGACTGTCCAAACCAGGAGAACAACCCTATCTCCTGTCAATGCCAATGCAGGAGGTCACTTCACCCTGGTCATCTGTTCATACAACGCTTATGCCTGTAGTAAAGCTCTGAGAGACATAGACAATACGATGAATGATCAATTCTGGGTTGTATCTGCAGTACAAATCTTGACATTTATTTTTTTGATTTGTTTGGACGCTCCACTGGGCTCCCTAGCTGTAATCATCAGGTCTAACATTGGCCTGCGGTGACTGGTACGCCTTACATGATGTCACATCACTCTGGTTGGCTGCGGCGATGTCAAACCAGATGTTTATAGTAAGGGAGCCCAGCGGAGCATTGCAGGCCTGGAGGAGAAGGAGCGGGGAGCCAATACTGGAAAGCAGGTAAGCAGGTTTCCCTTTACAGGTCTGGCCATGTGTGGGGTTTGCCAAACCCCCCAATGAAATATAAAATGCACCACATATAAAATGAGTTCTTGTATGTAGCATTTTCTTCATGTTTTTGGCACTAGTGATGTTTGGGAGGGTTTTTTTTGTCCAGTACACAGCATACGCATTTGTTTTGGCTTTCTCACATAGGTTTCTCAGTAGGACTATAGATGTACAAAATGTTGCAAAACAAAATACATAAAAAAATTGTAGAAAATGCTTGAAATGCATGGTGCATCGTGTCACACATCTCGCTGTTTAGGCAGCTATTGATGAAGAGTATTAGTCTATCCTTTATACTATTAGGGCAACTTCACACACAGCATTGTGTTTTTTGGCACTTTTCACACAGTGTTTTGAGCCAAAGCCAGAAGTAGATGCAAAAGAAACAGGAAATATAAAAAGGAAGGAAATAAACTTCTTCCTGCTCATTCTACTTTTTGGCTTTGGCTGAAAAAAACGGGATCAAAACTGTAGTAGTGTTTTTCCAATAAATGCTGCGAAATCACCCTTACTTCATTTTTGGATCCACTTCTAGTTTTGGCAAAAAAAAAAAAAAACTGTAAAAAAAAAAAAAAAAGAAAACAACTAAAAGAATCCACTCAAGATTATCCTATTTATTTCCACCTCAAAATGCCAAACATTTCCTCTCAATCTAGCATTGGGTCTATTTTTGACAGACTGCCAAGAACACCATACAACTGGCTCTGGATTAAAGGACTTTCACGGTTTCTGAAAATGGATTGTCCAGAGGGGCAACATTTTTAGTAAAGCATTCAAAGTGATTTAGAACCAATACTCACCCTCACCGATCCCCTTCCACTCTCATTCCGATGCTTATTGGGTCCTGGCTCGACACACAAAGTGGTAGGAGATGACTGCTCAGGAAATCACTGGCCCCTGCGGTGACCCACCTCAGACAGTGGCTCTTTCATGGTACTGGCCCAGAAAGGGAAGATCAGCAGGGACAGGGTAAGAGGATCGGTGAAGGTGAGTTACTATCAGTATGGCTTTTTTTAACCACTCTGAACACATTTTGCCCCCTTGGACAATCCCTTTAACATATGACAACCGTTACACAGGTTAAATAAAGCTATAGTGGTAGTTACACTTTAATGTGGACAGCACAGGGAATTTTTTTTTAAGGAATCCGCAGCTTAAATAATTTTGGGTGGTTTCCAAAAATAAGGTTTACTTAGTGAAGCGCACAGACCTTTTGGGGGAGATTTATCAAACCTGGTTTAAAGGAAAACTGGCTTAGTTGCCCATAGCAACCAATCAGATTCCACCTTTCATTTTTCAGAGCTTCTTTAGAAAATGAAATGTGGAATCTGACTGGTTGCTATGGGCAACTAAGTCAGTTCTCCTTTAACCCAGTTATGATCAATCTCCCCCTCTGTTACTCCACACACTTCTGAAAATCTTGCCACTTGGGAGAGGAGATTGGTGACTGGTCCCAAATGTTAGAAAACAATTGCCTTCCCTCAGTGCTATATCACATGATTGGAGTGGAGCTGCCGTTTACAAGGACAAGCAGTATGAAAGGCGTGGTCTCAGAGACAGCCCTTTTTAGTTTGGAGTTTAGATTCAGTTGATCGCTACCGGTCCAGCTCCCGGCTTGCCAGGGAAGCTACGGCCAGTCAGAGATTTCCCTGCAACAGTATTAAAGGGTGGTAATTTTGATGACTGGGCGACCACGTTATATACAAGCTACTCAAGTTCACTCATACAGAGCGTCTCAATGTTCAGGCTCACTGGGGTCGTGCCTTGACTGGGGGCTCCCCTCTCTATCTTGGCAATAGTTCCTAAAAAAAGAGGCAGGGGAGCATTTTGGGCCACTACTGTTTGTATATTTTTATATCTCTCGGGGTGAATGTACTAGGTGCAGCTCCATCTGCATCATGTAACTGTGTTCTGCATCCTATTCATCTACTTCAGGAGAGGAAGTCATATACAACAGCATCACGCTCCATGTCCTACTGGTAATACATGGCCTAACTGAGCACGCACAATGTTATTTGAGGATATATATATATATATCACGGCAGGAGACATCTATGGAAACTATTCAGACAAGGGGAGCTTCCTTGTCCTGTTTACGGCAGATTAGAAATAACAGCTTATGTGCCCAGAAGCATTCATTCTGTGGCTGTATGTGTCACGGCTGTCTGAATTTGGTACATCAATATCGGCAAAACAGACAGACACTCTCTTGCCTATTTGCACGACTAATGATTTATCCCGAAATAAAAGAGGGGCTGTCCGCAATCCTGACAAGTCTGTTTTACTAAATACTTGTATTCCCCATGTAATAATTCTGTTGTGTTATTCATCTATTATTCCTCCAGGAAATGTATTAATAAATTGACAATTTGGAGTTATCATTCCACTTGTCAAAAGAGGCGTGTCCCTCCACTGTCTGCCATTGTCAGCTCTGGATCGTGTGAGAGTGTGTAGAGACACCCCCCGCCCCCCCCAACTTTCAACATCCCCATTGTCGATTTATTCAAGGGAACCAGTCATCACCTTTATGCTGCCCATATTAACGACAGAATAAAGTAGAGACAGGCGAGTTGATTTCAGCGGTCTGTCATTTAAAGGGAGTCTGTCACCACATTTGGACATTATAGCAAAAACTGGCTTTTATTCAAATGTAAATGAGGGCTCGCAAGAGCCCAGGGGCAGCGTTAAGTTCTTTGGAGCCCAGCCTGCTCATCCTCTTTTGTTAATATCCCCGCCCCAGCCTCTGCCCGCCCTTCTCTTCCCTTGCATCCTTCTCCTCCTCTCCCAGCGAAATCCCGCGCCTAAGTTCTACCTCGCTTGGCCAGGGCATGCGCACTGCGATGCCCACTGTGGGCAAGGCTTGGCTGAAGCATGCGCAGTAGCTACGAGCCCTCATTTACATATGAATAAAAGCCAGTTTTTGCCGCAGGTGAACCGCAGAAGAACACAACAAAGGTACCATTTGATTCATCTAAAGTTATGCCAGAACGCTATGTAAGCAGTCTATAATGTCCAAATGTGGTGACAGACTCTCTTTAAAAGTTAAAAGTAAGTGGTTGCCGAGAACCAACATCACAATCATTGCAGACTGGGCCTGGAAAAGAGTCCCGGTCATCTGAGAAGAGTCATGGTTATTCATGTGGACAGTGCAGGAGATGATGAATAACCAGGACTCTTCTCAGGTAGATTTGATTCTTTTTCTAGGCCTGGGCTGCAATGATTATGATGCTGGTTCTCAGTAACCACTGACTTTTAGCTCAGTGACACACCGCTGAAATCAGCATTTCTGTCACTATTTTATGCTGCCCACAGTGAGGTCCGCAAAAAGTTTATGACAGGTTCCCTTTCAGAAAATTCCAGCACAAATAACAAAGCAGCAGAATGCAGTGTTCTAAGAAAGGATACTCCCGAATTGTTATGGGGAATTCATGTATTTAATAAACAAAGAGGTCTTTTTAACCCTTTCTACCCCGGGCCAGTTTTCACCTTCCTGCCAAGGCCATTTTTTGCAAATCAGACATGTGTCGCTTTATGTGGTAATAACTTCGTAACTCTTATTTATCCAAGCCATTCTGAGATTGTTTTCTCCGGACACATTGTACTTCATGATATTCATAAATTTCAGTCAATATACAGTACAGACCAAAAGTTTGGACACACCTTCTCATTCAAATAGTTTTCTTTATTTTCATGACTATGAAGGCATCAAAACTATGAATTAACACATGTGGAATTATATAAATAACAAACAAGTGTGAAACAACTGAAAATATGTAATATTCTAGGTTCTTCAAAGTAGCCACCTTTTGCTTTGATTACTGCTTTGCACACTCTTGGCATTCTCTTGATGAGCTTCAAGAGGTAGTCCACTGAAATGGTCTTCCAACAGTCTTGAAGGAGTTCCCAGAGATGCTTAGCACTTGTTGGCCCTTTTGCCTTCACTCTGTGGTCCAGCTGACCCCAAACCATCTCGATTGGGTTCAGGTCCGGTGACTGTGGAGGCCAGGTCATCTGGCGCAGCACCCCATCACTCTCCTTCATGGTCAAATAGCCCTTACTTTCAAAGTTTTTCCAATTTTTCGGCTGACTGACTGACCTTCATTTCTCAAAGTAATGATGGCTACTCGTTTTTCTTTACTTAGTTGCTTTTTTCTTGCCATAATACAAATTCTAACAGTCTATTCAGTAGGACTATCAGCTGTGTATCCACCTGACTTCTCCTTAACGCCACTGATGGTCCCAACCCCATTTATAATGCAAGAAATCCCACTTATTAAACCTGACAGGGCACACCTGTGAAGTGAAAACCATTTCAGGGGACTACCTCTTGAAGCTCATCAAGAGAATGCCAAGAGTGTGCAAAGCAGTAATCAAAGCAAAAGGTGGCTACTTTGAAGAACCTAGAATATGACATATTTTCAGTTGTTTCACACTTGTTTGTTATGTATATAATTCCACATGTGTTAATTCATAGTTTTGATGCCTTCAGTGTGAATCTACAATTTTCATAGTCATGAAAATAAAGAAAACTCTTTGAATGAGAAGGTGTGTCCAAACTTTTGGTCTGTACTGTATTTATGAAAAAATCCCAAATTTACAAAATTTTGAAACATTCGCAATTTTCTAAATTTCAATTTCTCTCCTTTTAACACAGAAAATTATACCTCATAAAATATTTATCACTTAACATTCACCATATGTCTACTTTATGTTGGCATCATTTGGTAAATGTCAATTTATATTTTTAGGACGTAAGAAGGCTTAGAATTTTAGAAGCATACATAAGTTCAAAAACCCACTTTTTAAGGACCAGCTCAGGTCGGAAGTCACTTTGTGGTTTTTACATAGTGGAAACCACCCATAAATTACCCCATTGTAGAAACTAAACCCCTCAAGCTACTCAAAACTGATTTTACAAACTTTGTTAACCCTTTAGGTGTTCCACAAGAAATAAAGGAAAATGGAGATGGAATTTCAAAAATTTCCCTTTTTTGGCAGATTTTCCATTTTAATCAATTTTTTTCTTTAATACATCGAGAGTTAACAGCCAAACAAAACTCAATATTTATTACCCTGATTCTGCGGTTTACAGAAACACCCCACATGTGGTTGTAAACTGATGTAAGGGCACACGGCAGGGCGCAAAAGAAAAGGAGCGCCATATGGATTTTGGAAGGCAGATTTTGCTGGACTGGTTTATAGATGCCATGTCCCATTTTAAGCCCCCTGATGCAACCTTACAGTAGAAACTCCCAAAAAGTGACCCCATTTTGGAAACTAGGTGATAAGGTGCCAGCTTTAGGCTACTTTCACACTTGCGTTCAGAGCGGATCCGTCTGCTGTCTGCACAGACGGATCCGCTCCTATAATGCAGACGTTTGGATCCGTTCAGAACGGATCAGTCTGCATTATAGCTTAGAAAAAATTCTAAGTGTGAAAGTAGTTCAGACGGATCCGTCCAGACTTTACATTGAAAGTAAATGGGGACGGATCAGTTTGAAAATTGAGCCATATTGTGTCATCTTCAAACGGATCCGTCCCCATTGACTTACATTGTAAGTCCGGACGGATCCGTTTGACTCCGCACGGCCAGGCGGACACCCGAACGCTGCAAGCAGCGTTCGGGTGTCCGCTTGCTGAGCAGAGTGGAGGCTGAACGCTGCCAGACTGATGCATTCTGAGCGGATCCGCATCCACTCAGAATGCATTAGGGCAGTACGGATGCGTTCGGGGCCGCTTGTGAGCCCCTTCAAACGGAGCTCACAAGCGGAGCCCTGAACGCTAGTGTGAAAGTAGCCTTATTGGTACTATTTTGGGGTACATATGATTTTTAATTGTTCTATATTATGTTTTTTGTGAGGCAAGGTAACAAAAAATAGCTGCCGGCACAGTTTTAATTTTTTGTTATTTAGAACATTCATCTGACAGGTTAGATCAAGCAGGTTGTTACGGACGCAATGTCGTCAAATACAGTGGATATAAAAAGTCTACACACCCCTGTTAAAATGTCAGGTTTCTGTGATGTAAAAAGAGACAAATATAAATCATTTCAGAACTTTTTCCACCTTTCATGTGACCTATAAACTGTACCACTCAATTGAAAAACAAACTGAAATCTTTTAGGTGGAGGGAAAAAAAACTAATAAAAACTAAAATAATGTGGTTGCATAAGTGTGCACACCCTCTTATAACTGGGGATGTAGCTGTGTTCAGAATTAAGCAATCACATTCAAAATCATGTTAACCACCTCAGCCCCCAGTGCTTAAACACCCTGAAAGACCAGGCCACTTTTTACACTTCTGACCTACACTACTTTCACCGTTTATTGCTCGGTCATGCAACTTACCACCCAAATGAATTTTACCTCCTTTTCTTCTCACTAATAGAGCTTTCATTTGGTGGTATTTCATTGCTGCTGACATTTTTACTTTTTTTGTTATTAATTGAAATTTAACGATTTTTTTGCAAAAAAATGACATTTTTCACTTTCAGTTGTAAAATTTAGCAAAAAAAACTACATCCATATATAAATTTTGCTCGAAATTTATTGTTCTACATGTCTTTGATAAAAAAAAAATGTTTGGGTAAAAAAGAAATGCTTTGGGTAAAAGTTATAGCGTTTACAAACTATGGTACAAAAATGTGAATTTCCGCTTTTTGAAGCAGCTCTGACTTTCTGAGCACCTGTCATGTTTCCTGAGGTTCTACAATGGCCAGACAGTACAAACACCCCACAAATGACCCCATTTCGGAAAGTACACACCCTAAGGTATTCGCTGATGGGCATAGTGAGTTCATAGAACTTTTTATTTTTTGTCACAAGTTAGCGGAAAATGATGATTTTTTTTTTTTCTTACAAAGTCTCATTTTCCACTAACTTGTGACAAAAAATAAAAACTTCTATGAACTCACTATGCCCATCACGACATACCTTGGGGTCTCTTCTTTCCAAAATGGGGTCACTTGTGGGGTAGTTATACTGCCCTGGCATTCTAGGGGCCCAAATGTGTGGTAAGGAGTTTGAAATCAAATTCTGTAAAAAATGACCTGTGAAATCCGAAAGGTGCTCTTTGGAATATGGGCCCCTTTGCCCACCTAGGCTGCAAAAAAGTGTCACACATCTAGTATCTCTGTATTCAGGAGAAGTTGAGGAATGTGTTTTGGGGTGTCTTTTTACATATACCCATGCTGGGTGAGATAAATATCTTGGTCAAATGCCAACTTTGTATAAAAAAAATGGGAAAAGTTGTCTTTTGCCAAGATATTTCTCTCACCCAGCATGGGTATATGTAAAATGACACCCCAAAACACATTCCCCAACTTCTCCTGAGTACGGAGATACCAGATGTGTGACACTTTTTTGCAGCCTAGGTGGGCAAAGGGGCCCATATTCCAAAGAGCACCTTTCGGATTTCACTGGTCATTTTTTACAGAATTTGATTTCAAACTCCTTACCACACATTTGGGCCCCTAGAATGCCAGGGCAGTATAACTACCCCACAAGTGACCCCATTTTGGAAAGAAGAGACCCCAAGGTATTCGCTGATGGGCATAGTGAGTTCATGGAAGTTTTTATTTTTTGTCACAAGTTAGTGGAATATGAGACTTTGTATGAAAAAAAAATAAAAAAAAAAGAAATCTGCATTTTCCACTAACTTGTGACAAAAAATAAAAATTTCTAGGAACTCGCCATGCCCCTCACGGAATACCTTGGGGTGTCTTCTTTCCAAAATGGGGTCACTTGTGGGGTAGTTATACTGCCCTGGCATTTTCCAGGGGCCCTAATGTGTGGTAAGTAGGTAAATGACCTGTGAAATCCTAAAGGTGCTCTTTGGAATATGGGCCCCTTTGCCCACCTAGGCTGCAAAAAAGTGTCACACATGTGGTATCGCCGTATTCAGGAGAAGTTGGGGAATGTGTTTTGGGGTGTCATTTTACATATACCCATGCTGGGTGAGAGAAATATCTTGGCAAAAGACAACTTTTCCCATTTTTTTATACAAAGTTGGCATTTGACCAAGATATTTCTCTCACCCAGCATGGGTATATGTAAAATGACACCCCAAAACACATTCCCCAACTTCTCCTGAGTACGGCGATACCAGATGTGTGACACTTTTTTGCAGCCTAGATGCGCAAAGGTGCCCAAAGTCCTTTTAGGAGGGCATTTTTAGACATTTGGATACCAGACTTCTTCTCACGCTTTGGGGCCCCTAGAATGCCAGGGCAGTATAAATACCCTACATGTGACCCCATTTTGGAAAGAAGACACCCCAAGGTATTCAATGAGGGGCATGGCGAGTTCATAGAAATTTTTTTTTTTTGGCACAAGTTAGCGGAAATTGATATTTTTAATTTTTTTCTCACAAAGTCTCCCGTTCCGCTAACTTGGGACAAAAATTTCAATCTTTCATGGACTCAATATGCCCCTCACGGAATACCTGGGGGTGTCTTCTTTCCGAAATGGGGTCACATGTGGGGTATTTATACTGCCCTGGCATTCTAGGGGCCCTAAAGCGTGAGAAGAAGTCTGGAATATAAATGTCTAAAAAAATTTACGCATTTGGATTCCGTGAGGGTTATGGTGAGTTCATGTGAGATTTTATTTTTTGACACAAGTTAGTTGAATATGAGACTTTGTAAGAAAAAAAATAATAATTCCGCTAACTTGGGCCAAAAAAATGTCTGAATGGAGCCTTACAGGGGGGTGATCAATGACAGGGGGGGGTGATCAATGACAGGGGGGGGTGATCAATGACAGGGGGGGGTGATCAATGACAGGGGGGGGTGATCAATGACAGGGGGGGGTGATCAATGACAGGGGGGGGTGATCAATGACAGGGGGGGTGATCAATGACAGGGGGGGTGATCAATGACAGGGGGGGATCACCACAGTCATTGATCACTCCCCCTGGAAGGCTCCAGGGAGACGCCTGTATGTGTTTTGCAGATCCGATCCATCTATCAGTGGATCCGTAAAAATCATGCGGACATCTGAATGGAGCTTTACAGGGGGTTGATCAATGACAGGGGTGTAATCAATGACAGGGGGGTGATCAGGGAGTCTATATGGGGTGATAACCACAGTCATTGATCACGCCCCTGTAAGGCTTCATTCAGACGTCCGTATGCGTTTTGCGGATCCGATCCATCTATCAGTGCATCCGTAAAAATCATGCGGACATCTGAATGGAGCTTTACAGGGGGGTAATCAATGACAGGGGGGTGATCAGGGAGTCTATATGGGGTGATAACCACAGTCATTGATCATGCCCCTGTAAGGCTTCATTCAGACGTCCGGATGCGTTTTGCGGATCCGATCCATCTATCAGTGCATCCGTAAAAATCATGCGGACATCTGAATGGAGCTTTACAGGGGGGTAATCAATGACAGGGGGGTGATCAGGGAGTCTATATGGGGTGATAACCACAGTCATTGATCATGCCCCTGTAAGGCTTCATTCAGACGTCCGGATGCGTTTTGCGGATCCGATCCATCTATCAGTGGATCCGTAAAAATCATGCGGACGTCTGAATGGAGCTTTACAGGGGGGTAATCAATGACAGGGGTGTAATCAATGACAGGGGGGTGATCAGGGAGTCTATATGGGGTGATAACCACAGTCATTGATCATGCCCCTGTAAGGTTTCATTCAGACGTCCGGATGCGTTTTGCGGATCCGATCCATCTATCAGTGCATCCGCAAAAATCATGCGGACATCTGAATGGAGCTTTACAGGGGGGTAATCAATGACAGGGGGGTGATCAGGGAGTCTATATGGGGTGATAACCACAGTCATTGATCATGCCCCTGTAAGGCTTCATTCAGACGTCCGGATGCGTTTTGCGGATCCGATCCATCTATCAGTGGATCCGTAAAAATCATGCGGACGTCTTATGGAGCTTTACAGGGGGTTGATCAATGACAGGGGGGTAATCAATGACAGGGGGGTGATCAGGGAGTCTATATGGGGTGATCAGGGGCTAATAAGGGGTTAATAAGTGACGGGGGGGGGGGGTGTAGTGGTGCTTGGTGGGACTTTACTGAGCTACCTGTGTCCTCTGGTGGTCGATCCAAACAAAGGGGACCACCAGAGGACCAGGTAGCAGGTATATTAGACGCTGTTATCAAAACAGCGTCTAATATACCTGTTAGGGGTTAAAAAAAACACATCTCCAGCCTGCCAGCGAACGATCGCCGCTGGCAGGCTGGAGATCAACTCTCTTACCTTCCGTTCCTGTGAGCGCGCGCCCCTGTGTGCGCGCGTTCACAGGAAATCTCGCGTCTCGCGAGATGACGCATATATGCGTGACTGTGCGCAGGGCTGGTTAAATAGGAGTCAGCATACACCTGCCATCATTTAAAGTGCCTCTGATTAACCCCAAATAAAAGTTCAGCTGCTCTAGTTGGTCTTTCCTGAATTTGTCTTAGTCGCATCCCACAGCAAAAGTCATGGTCCACAGAGAGCTTCCAAAGCATCAGAGGGATGTCATTGTTAAAAGGTATCAGTCAGTAGAAGGGTACAAAAGAATTTCTAAGGCATTAGATATACCATGGAACACAGTGAAGACAGTCATCATCAAGTGTACAAAATATGGCACAACAGTGACATTACCAAGAACTGGACGTCCCTCCAAAATTGATGAAAAGACGAGAAGAAAAACTGGTCTGGGAGGCTACCAAGAGGCCTACAGCAAGATTAAAGGAGCTGCAGGAATATCTGGCAAGTACTGGCTGTGTGGTACATGTGACAACAATCTCCCGTATTCTTTATATGTCTGTGCTATTGGGTAGAGTGGCAAGACGAAAGCCTTTTCTTATGAAGAAAAACATCCAAGGCTACATTTTGCAAAAACACATCTGAAGTCTCCCAAAAGCATGTGGGAAAAGGTGTTATGGTCTGATGAAACCAAGGTTGAACTTTTTGGCCATAATTCCAAAAGATATGTTTGGCTAAAAAAAACAAAAACAAAAAAACACTGCACATCACCAAAAGAACACCATACCCACAGTGAAACGTGGTGGCAGCATCATGCTTTGGGGCTGTTTTTCTTCAGCTGGAACTGGGGCCTTAGTTAAGGGCTCTTTCACACTTGCGTTGTTGGGTTCCGGCATAGAGTTCCGTCGTCGGGGCTCTATGCCGGAAGAATCCTGATCAGGATTATCCCCATGCATTCTGAATGGAGAGAAATCCGTTCAGGATGCATCAGGATGTCTTCAGTTCCGGAACGGAACGTTTTTTGGCCGGAGAAAATACCACAGCATGCTGCGCTTCTTGCTCCGGCCAAAAATCCTGAACACTTGCCGCAAAGCCGAATCCGGAATTAATGCCCATTGAAAGGCATTAATCCGGATCCGGCCTTAAGCTAAACGTCGTTTCGGCGCATTACCGGATCCGACGTTTAGCTTTTTCTGAATGGTTATCATGGCTTCCAGGACGCTAAAGTCCTGTTTGCCATGGTAAAGTGTAGCGGGGAGCAGTATACTTACCGTCCGTGCGGCTCCCGGGGCGATTCAGAGTGACGTCAGGGCGCCCCACATGCATGGATGACGTGTCGCATGGATCCGTCTTCAAATGCTTTCAGTTCACTTGCGTTGTTACGGATCCGGCGGGCACCTCCGGCAAATGGAGTGCACGACGGATCCGGACAACGCAAGTGTGAAAGAGCCCTAAGCTAGAGGGAATTATGAACAGTTCCAAATACCAGTCAATATTGGCACAAAACCTTCAGGCTTCTGCTAGAAAGCTGAACATGAAGAGGAACTTCATCTTTCAGCATGACAACGACCCAAAGAATACATCCAAATCAACAAAGGAATGGCTTCACCAGAAGAAGATTAAAGTTTTGTAATGGTCCAGCCAGAGCCCAAACCTGAATCTGATTGAAAATCTGTGGGGTGATCTGAAGAGGGCTGTGCACAGGAGATGCCCTCGCAATCTGACAGATTTGGAGTGTTTTTGCAAAAAAGAGTGGGCAAATCTTGCCAAGTCAAAATGTGCCATGCTGATAGACTCATACCCAAAAAGACTGCGCTGCGCTGTAGAGAGCGCTGTAATAAAATCAAAAGGTGCTTCAACAAAGTATTAGTTTAAGGGTGTGCACACTTATGCAACCATATTATTTTATATTTCAGTTTGTTTTTCAATTGAGTTGTACAGTTTATAGGTCACATTAAAGGTGGAAAAAGTTCTGAAATGATTTATCAATTTTTTTTACAGCACAGAAACCTGACATATTAACAGGGGTGTGTAGACTTTTTATATCCACTGTATGTCTAATTTCTTTGTTTGTTTCAGTTTTACATAATAAAAGCATTTTAAAAAAAAAACTTTTTTTGTGTCTCTATTTTCTAAACGCCTTATTTTTTTAATTTTTCTGCCGATCGTCTTGTGCAGGGGCTCAATTTTTGCAGGAAGAGTTGACGTTGTTATTGGTACCATTTTTGGGTACATATGATTTTTTGATAATTCATTATTACACTTTATGGAGCAAGGTGACCAAAAAATTTGTAATTTTGGCACAGTTTTTATTTATTTATTTTTCCAGCGTTCACCTGAGGGGTTATGTCATGTGATATTTTTATAGAGCAGATCGTTACGGACATTGCAATACCTAATATGTATACTTTTTATTATTTAAGTTTTACACAAAAATAGCATTTTTTAAAACAAAAAAATGATGTTTTAGTGTCTCCATAGTCTGTGAGCCATACAGTAGCTGTTTAAAATTTTGACCGATTGTCTTAGGGCCCTTTCACACTTGCGTTGTCCGGATCCGGCGTGTACTCCATTTGCCGGAATTACACGCGGGATCCGGAAAAACGCAAGTGAACTGAAAGTATTTGAAGACGGATCCGTCTTTAATAGCGTCCTGGGTGCCATAGTAACACTGAACGCATTTTGAAGTCCTGGCTGCCATAGTAGTAGTGGGGAGCGGGGGAGCAGTATACTTACAGTCCGTGCGGCTCCCGGGGCGCTCCAGAATGACGTCAGAGCGCCCCATGCGCATGGATGACGTGATCCATGCGACACATTATCCATGAGCGTGGGGCGCCCTGACGTCACTCTGGAGCGCCCAGGGAGCCGCACGGACGGTAAGTATACTGCTCCCCCGCTCCCCACTACACTTTACCATGGCTGCCAGGACTTTAGAGTCTTGGCAGCCATGGTAACCATTCAGAAAAAGCTAAACGTCGGATCCGGCAATGCGCCGAAACGACGTTTAGCTTAAGGCCGGATCCGGATTAATGCCTTTCAATGGGCATTAATTCCGGATCCGGCCTTGCGGCAAGTGTTCAGGATTTTTGGCCGGAGCAAAAAGCGCAGCATGCTGCGGTATTTTCTCCGGCCAAAAAACGTTCCGGTCCGGAACTGAAGACATCCTGATGCATCCTGAACGGATTTCTCTCCATTCAGAATGCATTAGGATAAAACTGATCAGGATTCTTCCGGCATAGAGCCCCGACGACGGAACTCTATGCCGGAAGAAAAGAACGCAAGTGTGAAAGAGCCCTTAGGTAGGGTCTCCTTTTTGCAGGATGCGGTGACAGTTTGGTTGGCGCTATTTTGGGGGGCATACACTTTTTTGATCGCTTGGTGTTGCAATTTTTGTGATGTAAGGTGATGTCACAACCAGACAGTTGAGAAGCTCTGACAGGAGCTTTCCAGATCCTCCTCCTTGAGTTTCTTTGTTTTGGTTAAGTTCCTCATCTCGTTAGTCTATCTCAGCTGTCATGCAGTTGGACTGATTGCTGCCCTTTAAGTTCCTCCCCAGAATGCAGTAGTGTGCGGCTTATACAACTTCCTGGAGTGTGTGTGCATGCTGTTCCTAGTTCTCAGTCCACAGTCGTCTGCAAGATAAGTTCTGTTTATGTATTTATGATTTTCTGTTTTCTGGATCCAGGTGACCCTGACTCCCTCCGTGTCTGTGTAGGGAGCCGGTGGTCGTGTCCCCTCACTATTGTAGGGTCATCAGGTGTAAGATAGTCGAGGTACGTGGATATGCGCCCATCCACCTTTGGGGTGGTCGCATAGGCTGAGCAATAAGGGAGAGCGGCAGGTCTCTTGCAGGGGTCTCCCTTTTGGTTCCTTAGTTGTGGATCCTGTGAGTCATTGTTCATATTGTATTGTCTTGTTTCCTGTACACCATCCGTGACAGGTGACAAAAAATAGCTTTTTTTATACAGTTTTTATCTTTTAAGGTGTTCATCTGAGATGTTAGGTCATGTGATATTTTTATAGAGCTCGTTGTTACGGACGCGGCGATACCCAATATGTATACTTTTTTTAAACTTATTTCACTTTAACACAATAATAGCATATTTGAAACAAAAAATTATGTTTTAGTGTCTCCATAGTCTGAGAGCTATATATTTTTTTTTTTTTTTTTGAGCGATTGTTATGTAGGGGCTCATTTTTTGCGGTATGAGGTGACAGTTTTATTGGTATAATTTTGTGGGACATACGCCTTTTTGATCGCTTGGTGCTGCACTTTTTGTTATGTAAGGTGAAAAAAAATGGCTTATTTTGACAGTTTTTATTTAAAAAAAAATTATGGTGTTTATCGGATGGGGTGGATCATGTGATATATTTATAGAGCCGGTTGTTACGGACGCGGCGATACCTAATATGTGTGCTTTTACTAATTTTTTTTTATTTTTTTATTATAAAAATCAGGGGAAAAGGGGCATTTTTTCTTTTTTTACTTGAAACTTATTTTTTATTAAAAACACTATTTTTAACTTTTTTTTTTTTACACTTTATTTCTGACTAACTTTTGGGGGTTTGCTACCCTCTGCAATGCATTACAATACATCTGTTTTGTAATGCATTGCCTGTTAGTGGATTACACTGAGTAGTACACTAACAGGTTGCTTAGGAGACCCATCCTGAAGCTGAATCTTCTGGGCACCCGTAGAAGGCAGGTCCTGATGCTGTGCAAGGCATTGGGCAGCTTCTGCATGGCATCGGGGTGCCTTTTCAGCCATCGGGTCCCCACCACAGCAGCGCGGGGAGGACCCGATGGGCTCCCTCACAGCAATAAACCCCTTCTATGTCGCGGTCAGCGCTGACCGGGGCATAGATAGGGTTAATGCACCTATCTCCAGAATCGGGGTTCCCAGCCGCTGTGAACAGGTAGGTAGCCAGACAATTTCAGCCATAATGTGACTGCTTGTAAATGAAAATTACTCCTAAAACATCAGATAGCAGGGACTCCCTGATCTAGTCTGCAAAAACTCATTGAATTATATCAATGCAGCTTGTAACCACATGTAAAGTGCGCTGGGGTCCTAGGTTCAAATCCAACCAAGGTCAATATATGCATGGGGTTTGTATGTTCTTGTATTTGCAGGGGGTGTTCTCCCGTTTCCTCCCACACTCCAAAGACATGCTGATAGGGAACTTAGATTGTGAGCCCCATTGGGGATGGCGAGTGATGATAATCTGTGTAAAGCGATGTGGAATAGATCAGCGCTATATAAGTAAAATAAATATTTTCCACAATCTCTGCCAATATCTGGTCTGTACCCTGAAATGAATATCCTGTACAGTCTATTACTCTCTTTTTCCATCAATGAGTTACTGTAAAGGGACGTCAGGGCTTCACTAACTGCAGCTGGCTTCCTGTGCTTTTTCTTCTTTCTCACTCGACTGCTTCTGTTGATTTCCACATTCTGTGCTTCATCTGCCTTAGCATAGTATCTGCTGAGCACTTAGGCACTGATGACATTTATGTTTACACAGTTACTGTGCAGTTTAACACTTCCACATGTTCATTTGTGCACCAATAAAATTCTAAAGTGAATATTTTATATATGTAATGCCATAACCCACAAACAATATATTATGCCATGTTGATTCAGAACACCAGGGCATACACATAAAATCAATCTGATAAATAATAACTAATGCTGGAGATGCAAAGGTGGACCTGGTAGTCTTCTACTGACACTACTCAACATTGAAACTACAACACCAAGAAGGACAAGCCGTAAGGTTATGCAAATTGAGGTAGTAGCTAGTGTCGCTAAGATCTGCAAATGATAACATTTTCAAGCACCTAGCTCCAATCTGTGGCATGTGGAAGGGGCATAGAAGCCAGGCTGAATTAATGTTTGTTTATCCACAAGAAACTTCAGTCCTGTGGGATGATTGTGTGATGCCTCCTGTTCGTCGATCTGACAATTATCTTCACTTGTCATAAACTGAGATGGACAGAATCCTTGAATTTAGAGATCTTGGTTTATCACTCCAGCAGATTGCTATGCACCTAGGCCGAGGTGTCAGCATTGTTCAATGTTGTGTGTCCCGGTGGTTGGGAGAACAACAATTAAATGGAATGACAGGAAGAGGTGCACAAAGGTGAAACTCTGCACAGACGGATGGTCTGATTAGAAGAATGGCGCGTAGAGATCGATTCTGTACTGAAAGTGAAATATGTCACATCCCAAGTCTAGGGAATCAAACAGTGTCTACACAAACCATCAGAAGGCATTCGCACAACACTGGGCTATGAGCCAGATGTCCAGCTACAGGTCTTCTATTGATCTCACCCTACTGCTCTCCAAGGCTATCATGGTGCACATCAAGATGGGAATGGAGGTCTATCTTCATCAGCAATGAATCCCGCTTTTGTCTCAGGAAACAATGATAGCCAGAGATTGGTCTAGAGACTACATGGACAACTACTTGAAGAGGCCTTCACAAGGTAATTTTAGGGTATTTCTATGAATCGGTATCTATGTAGCTGTTTTTAAATACTTTTTTTATATTATATATTATTGAGGTAAGATCATTGTATGTTTAATGATGTGATGAAGGTGTATTTAAGGAACCTGGCAGAATTATTTGCACTGCAATCTGCAACTTTTCCCCACTCATGTCAGGTCTGTTTTAGGCGTAGAAAATGGTCTAAATTTAAGCCAGCAAGGATGCGCTGAAATTATGTAGAGGCCGGCACTTCTACATAACTTCAGTGGATCCACCGTCAGCGCAGGGGTTCATAACTAAATGAATGAACCCCTATATTTTCTAAGCCTACAGACCTTATTTTACCTATTAAAAGCCTATAAGCAAAGCCATCAAAAGTCCAGAATCACATTTTTAAAAAAAAAAAAATTTCCATTTCAATGTGAAAGTATTGTGATTAACATCCTATACAAGGAAGCGATCATGCACATAAACAATGGCTTATATCTGCTAACAGGTTTGGTGAGCAACCATAGGAATATGAAATTACCCACTGCGTCTTGTGCCATTATTTGCATCTTTGCTCACTAATAAAAAGCAGCAATCACAGTCACTCAGGGACCACTGAAATACCTAGCCCCTGCTTTTTCTTCTCCAATCTATAGGGATTCTTCAGTTAGTCAGTTCGGTATCTGCTAGCTCAGAGTATAGTCCTAGTCTTGCTTTGAACAATATCCTGAGGGTTTCTCAGCAGTAACTGGAGATGTGTTTCTTCTTCACCCACCTACACAAAATGCTCATCATTGTGCACACATACAGCTATTCTCCTTTTGCCGTAGTTTTCTTACTTACAGGACCCGCCAATTAAAATCTATTCATATCTCCTCTGAACAGGCACAGCTGGTTGTTACTCTGGTACATTTCTGGATCTGCTCCTGACATCAGCAGAAGCTGAGGGCTGTGCTATTTAGAGTCCATCCATATAGTAATAGCAGCTTGCACACTTTAGGGTTCTTGGAAAGCTGACGCCCTTTCCTTACTCTACCCAGACAAGGTTTTTCTCTTGGAATAACATTGGCTTTACACCTGTCCCTAAATACACCTGTTATCAACCACTGTATATCTCTGTGCCAGCTTGAACTGTCACAGTTGAGTCACATTACTCTGACTATATCCAGAGTAACCACCATGTGCAGCATGGGCAGCTAGATGGGCTGGGGTGACTCAATAAGGTCCGGGTAGGTTGTCACAGGTATCTGGATGCATGCTGACTGCAGTGCATCCCACAGCTGCTGGAGGTTGCGTGGGGGGGGAAATCCATACAGCGAACATGATGAACGAGGTGGTCCCACAGATGCTGGGTTCAAGTCTGGGGAATTAGGGATCCAGGGTAGTACTTTGAAATCAAGTCATGTGCTATCAAGCAGTGTCGGACATTTTTAGTCACATTTTCTTGCTGGAAGATCCCATCCATCCAAAGGAAGACAATCAGCATGTATGGATGTATAGGATCTGCCAGAATGGATTCATGCCCAAATCAGTTGAGAGTGCCTTCCACATGGCCCAGAGAACGCCACAAAAAAACATTCCCCAGACCATAACACTGCCACCACCAGCTTGTGTTCTTTCAGCAATGGTTGCAGGGTATTTATTCTCTGATGTTTCTCGTCTGACACGCCAACGTCCATCCATTCAATGAAGCAGAAAACATCAATCATCGGAGAAGGCAACCCTTTGACAATTAGCAGGGGTCCAATTCTAATAATGCTGCTAACATTTTCCGCTGATGCAACATTGTTAGCAGAGGTGCAATGATCACCCATCTGCTTCGGAACATCATACACAGTAGGATTCTCTGAACTATTGCTTTAGACACACATGTGGTAGACCTCTAGTTCATTTTGGTGGTGAACTGCTCCACTGTAGCGTGTTGGACTGCCCTCGCACACCTTTGTAGTAGATGTGCACCTCTTACATCAGTGGCACACAGTGCTCCGCAGTTTCTACGTTGCTTATTCACAATGGTGCCATTTGTTGACTCACAATACACTTGTACAACAGCAGCACGGGAACAGTTCACGAACTGTACAGTTTCGGCAACAAGGGATATATGTGCAGACAGCCTATCGAACACTACATACCCACCAAGCCAGATCACGACACATACATCGAAAGTAAATAATGTGACTTGCCTATGTATCACTTTAGATAAATCTGCCAGTCTTTTATTAGCTAAGCGTGGACATAAAAATATATCTTTGAAAGCTACTTGATACCTTTGCTAAAAATATCTGCTTTCCATCACCTAAAGGTCTCTTTACACGGGAAGTGTTTGTTCCCAACAATCTGTGCTCGCTAGTGGAGGAAACCCCTGTTCAAGGTTTTTTTACTCTCTGAAAAAGTCTAAAGGTGTACCAATATGTCTTAGACTTTCCCCCTACATTCAGCAGCACAGGCGGCACAGGCAGCGCAGCGATGCTGCCTGTGCCAGAAATAACCAATAGCAATACAGCAATACAGTAAGGAGCTTTGCTATTGGTTAGTTTGGGCGGGGGCACCGGAGCGATACAGCACCCTGCAGCAGGGGAAGCCGGCGGAAGCTGAAAGGAGGAGGGGCCGACTCCCGAGTCCCGATGTATGAGAGCAGGGGCAGTGTTGGGCCGGCAGACATGGCGTGGAGCTGAAGAAGAATAGAGTGCTGGATCACTGCAGGGGAGCCCGGGCATCCATTCTGACCTGCACCACAAGGTGAAAGTGCAGCAATGCATCGATATGTGTAATGTATGTGCTGCAGTGTGTAGTAAATGCACAGCAGGCTATAAAGTAGCCAAGTGATAAAGTACACGGAAGATCCGCCATGGACTGGACTTTATCACTTCGCCATAATTGCTTCATGTTATTTAGACCAGTAATGGTTTCCTGCACCCACCTCTTAGGCCCCGTTCACACCACCATTATTTATTTCTGTTCTGCTCCGTTAGATGAGCAGAACAATGAAAATAATGGAAGTGTTGGATTTTTGTCATATGTTTAACATATACAAAAAAAAACTATATGTTAACGGACGCCTCAGACAGATGCCATACTGTGGTATCCATCACCATAGAGTTCCATTGTAAAAAAAAAAAACACGTAATTAGACTTACCGGTAATTTTGTTTCCTTGAATCCACCACGACGGCTACCATAGAGAGATTGACCTTTGTCCTCTATAGGGGCAGGAACACAGAGTTTAAAAGGCCACCACCCACTCTCACCCTCAGTGTTTTACAAATTACCAAAGTGGGTGCAACCTAAGTGTCTATAAAATAAAGCTTATCTCAATAGGTATAGACCAAGTGATAAAAAAAAAATATATATAATGGATATATGGGTGGATGGATATGGAGATATATATATATATATATATATATATATATTATATATATATATATATCTCCATATCCATCCACCCATATATCCATTATATATATTTTTTTTTTTATTTTTTGCGCGAGCAGAAAAGAACCTGAGTATTGATCTCAAATATGTACAGGGTGGGAATATCCAAGCCGTCATGGTGGATTCAAGGAAACAAAATTACCGGTAAGTCTAATTACGGTTTTCCTTATCATCCACCATGACGGCTACCATAGAGAAACTACCAGATTATATGGTAGGGGGGGTAATAGCAGCTTGCAGAATTTTTTGACCAAAGGACAAGTCTGCCCCAGCTGAAACATTAACACGATAGTGTTTTATGAAAGTGTTTATACTTGACCAGGTAGCAGCCTTGCAGATGGTATCTAGGGAAACGCCAGCCTTCTCTGCTCAAGAGGATGCCATTGCCCTGGTGGAATGGTCTCGAATGTTGGTCGGGCTAGACAGACCTATCATGGAGTAACAGCATGAGATGGTAGATTTAATCCAGCTCCCGATAGAGGCCTTGGAAACTTTTTTCCCCTTGTTCTGCCCTGCAAACTGAACTAGGAGGTTATCATCTTTCCTAAAATCTTTGGTGACTGTCAGATACAGGATAATGGCCTCTCTTACGTCCAGGAGATGGCATTGTGTCTCATCTGGGCTAAGAACGTCTGTAGGGAAGGATGGCAGAATCATTTCCTGGTCTCTGTGGAAGATTCATACCACCTTGGGAAGGAAACCCAGATCTAATTTAAGTACTATTCTGTCTGGAAATACCGAAAGGTAGGGTTCTCGGCAGGATAGGGCCTGGATTTCCCCTAAGCGTCTGGCCGATGTAATGGCGATTAAAAATGCTGTCTTGTACGACAGGTGTTTGATAGAGATGTATGACAAAGGTGTAAATGGGGGCTTCGTCAAACCTCTCAATACTACATTTAAGTCCCATTGTGGTACCCTCGGGGCAAGGGACGGTCTTATTCTGGACGCTGCCCGTATGAACCTCCTAATCCACCTGTGGCTGGATAGGTCAGAGTCATAGAAAGCTCCCAATGCGGAAATTTGAACTTTTAACGTACTTGGTTTAAGTCCCATGTCAATGGCCCCTTTGGAGAAAATCTAAAATTTTCTGAATGCAAGGGGGAGATTTATTGGGAGAGGCATCCCCTAGCCGGGAGCAGTATTTCTTCCATATTTTAAGATAAATAGCTGTGGTGACTTTCTTACGGCTGGATTTCAGAGTATTAATAACCTTTCCTGAAAGGTCCTTGCTTTTTAACATTTCTCCCTCAGGAGACATGCCAATAATCTGAATAGGCTGGGGTTCTGATGTATGATTGGACCTTGAGATAAAAGGTTCGCTTGGGATGGAATTTCCCATGCGTCCTCCATGGCCTGCTCCTTTAGGATGGAGAACCAGCCTCTCTTGGGCCAATATGGGACTACCAGTATTACGGTTACGGGATCCCTCGATATTTTTTGCAAGACTCTGGGAATTAGAGCCCAGGGAGGAAAGGCGTACGCTAGATCCCACGTCCACTTGACGGAGAAAGCGCCCATTGCCCAAGGATGGTCTCTGGGATTTAGCGAGCAGAATCGATCTACTTTTGCGTTTTGTTTGGACGCGAAGAGGTCTACTTGGGGTGTTCCCCATTTCTTGAAGATCTTCAGAAAAATTTCCTGGCATAGAGACCACTCCCCGGGGTCTGGAGTCTTCCTGCTGAGGCAGTCGGCTTCTATATTTTCTGAGCCTTTCAAATGGACGGCTGTAATGGAAAGAACATTTTCTTATGCCCACCAGAAGATTTGTTCTGCAAGCTTCTTTAGACCTGGAGATTTCATGCCCCCCTGGTGTTTTAGGTAGGCTACCGTTGTTGTATTGTCTAAAAATACTTTCAGGTGTTTTTTGAGTAATAAGTTGTGAGATACTTTTCTGGTTTCCCACACGGCTCTCAATTCTTTGTAATTTGAAGATCTGGTTTTTACTTTGTTTGACCATTTGCCTTGCCAGTTTGAGGAGTCCACTTTCGCACCCCATCCCTGGCCGCTTGCGTCCGTTATGATTTGAATCTCTGGGACTGTCTCCCAGGTTACGCAATTTAATAGGTTCTTTCTTTCCTTCCACCAATTTAGATCTAGTTTTACATGGTGAGGAATTGAAAGTTTTCCGTCTAAGGAGGATTGCTCTCCGTCCCAATTCCGCAGTATCCAGGTTTGTGTTGTTCTGGAGTGTGCTTGGGCCCAAGCTACGGTCGTAATGCATGATGTCATCGACCCCAGTATGCTCATTGCTTCTCTTATCGAGCAATTTTTCTGAGCCTGGAATTTTTGTATCCTTACCCTGAAAGCCTCTAGCTTTTCTAGTGGGAGGGATGACGACTGGGAAACTGAGTCTAGTAATACACCCAGAAATTTTATTTTCGTGTCTGGTATTAAACAAGATTTTTTCGTGTTCATTAGCCAGCCCAGTTTTGACATCTCTTGTATGACATAGTCGGTCAGTCTGGATGTTATCAGCGAAGACTCTCCTACAATGAGGAAGTCGTCTAAATAAGGGAAAAAATTTAGACCGTTTAGTCTGAAGTATGCTATTATTTCTATTATAATCTTTGTAAAAACCCTTGGGGCAGAAGAAATGCCGAAGGGCAACGCTGTCTATTGAAAATTATTTATTATGCCTTTCTGGTCTTTAAGCGCGAGGTAGGATTGCGATTTTTGATGTATGGGGACGTGATAGTATGCGTCCTTGAGGTCGATGGAAGTCATGTAAGCCCCTTTTTTGATTAGGGGAATTATGGACGTGATCGACTCCATCTTGAATTTTCGGTAGGTTATGTGCCTGTTTAATTCTTTGAGATTTATGATGGTACGAGAGGATCCGTCGGGTTTTTGGACCAGGAATAGTCTTGAGTAAAACCCCCTTACCCCTTTCTGGCTTCGGGACCTCTGTTATGACAACTGAAATTTTTAAGTCTAAGACTCACTGCCAAATCTTTATTTAACACGCTTGGGTTGTGGGATGTCACCTGAAATCTTTTTGGGGGTTTTGAGGAAAATTCTATGCAGTATCCACTTTGGATTATATTTAGGGCCCAAGGATTTTGGGTCACCTTCTGCCATGGCGATAGAAAATTCCTCAATCTTCCCCCGACGCTGGTGTCATTGCTTATTGGACTGTTTATTCTGGGGATTAAGGAGGAAACCCCTGCCTTTGCCTCCTTTTGGATAACTCCATCGTCCAGTCTTCCCTTTACCTCTATAGTATTTTGACTGGGAAGAGTAGGGACGAAAAAGGTTTTTTCTTTTTCTCTTCTGGGAATCCTTTTTTTTTGTATCCGCTGCCTTTTCTAAGATTGTGTTGAGAACAGGCCCGAACACGTACTCTCCAGAGAAGTCAATGGAGCACAGTTTGGCTTATGATGCTCTGTCGCCCCCCCAGGACTTAACCCATAACGCCCTTCTCGCAGCGTTTGAGAGAGCTGTGTCCTTCGCGGCGAATCTGACAGATTCCGCAGAGGCGTCAGCTAAAAAGGCCGTGGCGGACCTAAGAAGGGGGATGGAACCTAGGATTTCTTCCCTGGGAGTCTTTTTTTTTTAAATGATTCTCAAGCTCATTAAGCCATATATACATAGTTCTGGCAACTGATGTCGCAGCTATGTTGGTCTTAATACCCAACATGGAAGTCTCCCAGCATTTACGTAGCAGAGAATCAGCTTTCCTCTCCATTGGGTCAGATAATTGTGAAGAGTCCTCAAATGGGAGGGAAGTCTTTTTTACCACCTTTGCGACCTGAACGTCGATTTTTGGTGTCTCATTAAAGATTTTTGTTTCGGCTGGGTCAAACAACAATCTTTGTTTAAATTCTCTAGAGACCCCCAGTCTCTTTTCAGGATCACTCCATTCATCTAGAATCATATCCCTTATGTTTTAATTTACGGGAAAGACTTTATATTTTTTTGTTCTAAGTCCCCCAAACATTTCGTCTTGAACAGATTTGGGCTTTTGGACATCCTCGATGCCCATAGTAGTCCGTACGGCTCCCAATAGGTCGTCAATGTCTTCAGAAGAAAAATAACATTTCCTTGCATCCGCCACAATTTCGCCCTCAGACAAGTTTTCGTCTTGATCAAACTGTCTGGAGTCGGAGGCACCCAAGTCCATGTCCTCATCATCAGAGGAGGATGGAATAGAAATTCTGGGTTTTTTAGGCGGAGGTAAGGAAACAGACTTAAGCGAGGCCAAGGGGGACTTAATTTCGCTCTGTATCATGGACTTAACCTCCATGAGGATAGACGGCTGTTCCTCTTTTACCAGATCATTAATACAAGGCTGACAGAGTTTACAAGCCTTCCTAGCCTTTTAGTACAAGTAGCACATCTTGCGTTTCTGGCCTTGATCTTCGCTTTAGCCCCCTATGAGAGAGGAGCGACTATGCATTAGACAAGTATAAGGCACACAGAAAGAAAAAAAAAATTCTTATCCCCCACAGGGTAACTCACTGTTGGAGTGGCCGAGGGAGGGTCCGCCGATTCCATGTGGCTTGCCGGGGTATCTGGAGCAGACATCTCCTGGAGCTGAATAGGACTTCACAGTGGAGGCAGAAATCATTCTAATGTGCCGCTCTTTACATGTGCCGAGCGGCGTCTGACGTCATTTGTATGCGCGCTCCACCCCCACCCGGAAATGCCATAGCACCGGACCTGCGGCAGGTAGGGATGCTGGCGTGCCATGCTCATGGCGGTCTGCTTCCACACTGGAGGGAAGGGAGACCCCGGGATATGGAGGGAAAACAGGCCGCCGATAACAGGGATGAGTTCCCTCAAGTGCTACACCCCTGCCCAGCGTTGGAATATACCGCAGGAGGGCAGAGGGAGATAGGTACCTGTATTGTGCGGTATCGTTCCTAACAATTTTCTTCTTAAAGCGATACCTCCCACTGGAGGTGCTCTGTGTAGGTGCTCCATAGGGACAGGAAAACACTGAGGGCGAGAGTGGGTGGTGGCCTTTTAAACTCTCTGTGTTCCTGCCCCTATAGAGGACAAAGGTCAATCTCTCTATGGCAGCCGTCGTGGTGGATGATAAAGAAAAAAAAAATTATATATACACTGCTCAAAAAAATAAAGGGAACACTTAAACAACACAATGTAACTCCAAGTCAATCACACTTCTGTGAAATCAAACTGTCCACTTAGGAAGCAACACTGAGTGACAATCAATTTCACATGCTGTTGTGCAAATGGGATAGACAACAGGTGGAAATTATAGGCAATTAGCAAGACACCCCCAATAAAGGAGTGGTTCTGCAGGTGGTGACGACAGACCACTTCTCAGTTCCTATGCTTCCTGGCTGATGTTTTGGTCACTTTTGAATGCTGGCGGTGCTTTCACTCTAGTGGTAGCATGAGACGGAGTCTACAACCCACACAAGTGGCACAGGTACCTCAGCTTATCCAGGATGGCACATCAATGCGAGCTGTGGCAAGAAGGTTTGCTGTGTCTGTCAGCGTAGTGTCCAGAGCATGGAGGCGCTACCAGGAGACAGGCCAGTACATCAGGAGACGTGGAGGAGGTCGTAGGAGGGCAACAACCCAGCAGCAAGACCGCTACCTCCGCCTTTGTGCAAGGAGGAACAGGAGGAGCACTGCCAGAGCCCTGCAAAATGACCTCCAGCAGGCCACAAATGTGCATGTGTCTGCTCAAATGGTCAGAAAGACTCCATGAGGGTGATATGAGGGCCAGACGTCCACAGGTGGGGGTTGTGCTTACAGCCCAACACCGTGCAGGACGTTTGGCATTTGCCAGAGAACACCAAGATTGGCAAATTCGCCACTGGCGCCCTGTGCTCTTCACAGATGAAAGCAGGTTCACACTGAGCACGTGTGACAGACGTGACAGAGTCTGGAGACGCCGTGGAGAACGTTCTGCTGCCTGCAACATCCTCCAGCATGACCGGTTTGGCATTGGGTCAGTAATGGTGTGGGGTGGCATTTCTTTGGAGGGCCGCACAGCCCTCCATGTGCTCGCCAGAGGTAGCCTGACTGCCATTAGGTACAGAGATGAGATCCTCAGACCCCTTGTGAGACCATATGCTGGTGCGGTTGGCCCTGGGTTCCTCCTAATGCAAGACAATGCTAGACCTCATGTGGCTGGAGTGTGTCAGCAGTTCCTGCAAGACTAAGGCATTGATGCTATGGACTGGCTCGCCCGTTCCCAAGACCTGAATCCAATTGAGCACATCTGGGACATCATGTCTCACTCTATCCACCAACGTCACGTTGCACCACAGTCTGTCCAGGAGTTGGCCGATGCTTTAGTCCAGGTCTGGGAGGAGATCCCTCAGGAGACCGTCCGCCACCTCATCAGGAGCATGCACAGGCGTTGTAGGGAGGTCATACAGGCACGTGGAGGCCACACGCACTACTGAGCCTCATTTTGACTTGTTTTAATGACATTACATCAAAGTTGGATCAGCTTGTAGTGTGTTTTTCCACTTTAATTTTGAGTGACTCCAAATCCAGACCTCCATGGGTTGAAAAACTTGATTTCCATAATTTTTTTTTGTGTGATTTTGTTGTCAGCACATTCAACTATGTAAAGAACAAAGTATTTCAGAAGAATATTTAATTAACTCAGATCTAGGATGTGTTATTTTTGTGTTCCCTTTATTTTTTTGAGCAGTGTATGTATATATATATATATATATATATATATATATATTAATGTACATTTTTTTTTGTACAATATGGCATCTGTCTAAGGCGTCCATTATAGTATAAGTTTTTTCATGTACGTTAAACGTATGACCGAAACAGGATGTGAACCCAGCCTAATTGACAGGAACAGAGCTGAACAGACTCCAATGACTATGATGGGATCCGGTCAGTTTCTGTTTGGGATCCTCTCTTTTTACCAGACAAAAAAGTCCTGCATGTAAGGATTTTTTTTGTCCAGTCTCTAACAAAATCTGTGACGGAGGCTCCAAACGCAGCCTCCATCGCAGATGTGAACAAGTGCAGGCTACGTATTATGTATTTAAAATTACTTCAACTTTCATACTCGGCTAAAAATACTCCTCAAAAATGGTAAAAGGAGTATTTTTACTCTTCCGGGAAAAATGCAGCGCGGCCTCTGGGTAATCCCATACAGATGAATGGAGCAGAAGTGCATGTGTGACCGCTGCTCCAATCAAATGGGGGTACACAGGGCCCCCAGTAGTCGGACCACTGACGATCTCTTATCTACGGTATAGAGAATAAGTGTTTGTTGTTGGACAATGCCTTTAAACCCTTACAGTCACATTAAAATTGGAAGAAATCTCCTGGAAATTGTCACCTTTATTGTATGTTTTGAATCTATGTCTCAAACACATTTGGTGCACAGGGAGATAAAAAAAACTGCAATTTCAACATTGTTTTTTGGGACCTTTTTATGCTCATCATGTGGTATAAATAACTTCATTTTTTGGACCAGTACCATTTTGATGATGGCAAATGTACCGTATTTTTTGCCCTATAAGAGCTCAGTGCCTCTTATGGGGCAAATAGTAATGAGTGCATCCATTATGGAAGCGCTCATTAGTACAGGAGGATCAGGAGGCAGTGAATGCAGTGCTCTCCATGCAGGCTCTGTACTCACCGCTTCCTGGTCTTCCTCGGCCGCTCGCTGTGCTATGTACTACGCACAATGTGAGGACGTCGGCACTCTGTGACCTCCCACTGTGTGGCGTCAGGATAGGAAGACCAGGAGAAGCGCTGGGTCCCAGGAGCGGCCGCAGCGTCCATAGGGGAGTTATTAACATGGTTAATAAAAAGGTCTTATATAAATTGGGCATCTGATTGGGTTTGAGGTTTGATTGGGGGTCTATTCTGAGGTCTGAATAGGGGCCTTATTAACACTGGGGGTCTACTCTGAGGTGAGTTTGGAGGTCTTGTTAACACTGGGGGTCTGACTGGGGCTCTGAGCTGAGGATTAATGTTGGGGGTCTGATTGGGGCTCTGAGCTGAGGTCTGATGAAAAATAATTTTCTTTCTTATTTTCTTCTTCTAAAACTTAGGAGAGTCTTATGGTCATCTTATAGGGCAAAAATACGGTATATGTTTTCTTATAATACTTGCACAATAAAAACACTTTTGATTACAAAATAATTTGTTTTTGTGTTGCTGCATTCCAAGATCCATAACATTTTTCTGACGGTGTATCGGTGTGTGTGGGGTTTGCGTTTTGTTTTTTTGAGGGTTGATTTGTACGTAGTTTCAATTGGTGCCATTTATTATGTTTTTCGCATGTGAAATGAATACAATTCTGCAGTTGCTTTTTATATAGTCTGTGACCAATAAATAATGTATAAAGTTTATAGCACTGATCCTTACAGATGCAGTGTATCTAGAGTCTACAAGGGTAAAAAGTGGTGTGGCTTATCACAGGCTCTTATTTGGACATCAATGGTTGGTTCCTACTTTGAGTTTTGTGGGATTCTTGTTTAAAAATCAATACCTGTCATTTTTATAATAAAATGCAGCCAAAACAATTGTGCAAAGTCCTAATGTATGAACAGGTGTTATTAAATGAGCTATTATGGAGAAGCAAAAACCCACAAAGCCAGGAAAATGCATCCTAGCTAAGGCCTAATTTACACGACTGTGATGACATCTGTTTTTTGCCCTCTGTGTGTCATCCGTATTCCAAGACAATGCTACATTAAACATTTATTTCCAGAGCATTTCCTAGCAACAATCTGTGAAACACGGATGCCATCCGTGTTGGGTCCATGTTTTTCGGACAAAAATAGGGCATGTTACGGACAAAAATAGAGCATGCTTCTGTGGTGTAACCCTGGACCGTGGTAAATCATAGATGTGTGAATACACACATAAAAATCAATGGATGAATGTGTTGTTTGTGAACATGGGCAGCACACATCTGTGATTTACTGACGTCTGAATAGGGCCTTACCTGGTTTCTCCTACTGGTTTGTTTTGTAAAACTAATGATTGCTCACAGCAGCAGTCAGTGAGCAAAAAAAAATTTTTGAGACTGACAGAAATACTATTTGTGACAGTCCGAGAACCAGTATGTTGTCTAAATGATGGGTAGATTGATGTTTCCTTAGAATAACAATTGCCTGATTTCCTAGAAAATCTGTATATGGAAAATCTGTGCGTTCCTTGACCCCATTTTTTCTTTAAATAAATTTACTGACAGGTACCTGCACTACAGTATTATGGTTTGGTAGATGTCAAGGGTCATTATACCCTGTAGGCAATCTGTTTTCAGTTTTATGCTTTGCTGTTTTGTATAAATATATCAATAAAGTACATATGGAATGCCTCTGGTATATTAAAATGAAACAAAAATAAACTTTATCAAACATAGCAAGAAAGAATTTCTTCAATGTAAACTCATTCACTCCCAATGTAATTTCAAGGCTTCTCATCTGTATAATCTGAAACTAGCTAGGGGATCACACAGTTTCTCAGTGCCTTTTTGTTTTATTGTTTTGCACTGTTCCATTTTTTATGTACTGTTGTGTTGCACTTGTAGTTTTGCAAAAAAATAATTTTTGATGAAAAAATGACAACTCCTAATGTTAGCTATAATAAATGTGAAACACAGCCCACACAAGTGTTTTTTTTTTTTTTCTTCTACTTATGTTCTTCTTAATTTGGGTGGCTTTTTTGTGTTTCTGGCTTTCTTTTGCGTTTTCACGCGTTTTGACAATTCCTTCCCTATAGGGGAAAATCACCAGATTTCTGCCTTTATTTGCACCAGAAAACTGGTATAAATGAAGATGACTTTGTCTCAGCTGCTAGCTACATCCCTCTTCACGTCCCCTTTTGGAAAAGTGACGAGGGCTGCATAAAAAGAGGCACTTGCAACTTTTTGGGCGCAAGTGAGATGATAAATCTTACAATGTCACAAAACAGCAGCAAAAACACAGGTGGCAAAAAAAATCAATACAAAAGCTTAGTTGCCGTATTGCGAACCGCATTTGCAGATCCGCAATACACGGGTGCCGTTCCGTGGGCATTCCGCATCACGGATGCAGACCCATTCACTTTAATGGGTCCGCAAATCCGGAGATGCGGAATGGAACCCTACGGAAGCACTACAGAGTGCTTCCGTGGGGTTCCGTCCCATACTTCCGTTCCGCAAAAAGATAGAACATGTCCTATCTTTTTGCGGAACGGCCGGATCGCGGATCCATTTAAGTGAATGGGTCCGCGATCCGCTGTGGCTGCCCCACGGACTGTGCTCGTGCATTGTGGCCCGCATTTTGCAGGCCGCAGCATGACTACTGGGCGCACACGCCCGTGGGAAAGAGGCCTTATTCATTTATTTTTTTTTGGGGGGGGGGGGGGGGGGTAAGAAAATGCCAGAGCCAGATGGATGTGTGTAAGGATCCTAGCTGCAATAAAAAAAAATATGCAGTTTTATGTGAATGTTTTTTTATTTTCTTTTGCAAATCTGCTGGTTGCCCTTAAAACAGACTGTAGTTTATTGCCATTCTGCTTTCAAACGTGATCTAAGTTTGGTTTATACAATTTCACCATCACCGTAGCTGCCACAATACTCCGGGTGATAGGAAGCCAGCTGATTTCAGCATTTAGGGCACCTCATCATTTAAAATCTCCACAAAATAAAGTATTTGCCTTTTGTTATATAGGTTCCATCAGTGGAATGAATTATGGTGCCATTTCCTTTTAGATGTTTGATATCAGAGGGATTTTGTAGGCCTCTAGTATCTCAGCCATATTGGTAATAGCTACCTTGGTACATCATTATAAAAGCTAACAGATGAACATAGTTCAAATTATTCTGTCACGTCCGTCCTCTGAAATTTCCGGTTTTCCCATCAGATTAGAAACAGTATGTGCAGGATGTGTATGTCCTGCATTGCTTGAAATCTGCACAATGCAGAAATGAAACTGCACATATCTGACCTTACCAAGTCCGCTGAGCCAGCTCCAAGAATGTTGGGATCTCTGCACAAACTCCTTCAACGGGTTGGTTTGCTGCTGAATAGCAGTCCTAAACATCCCATCCATCACAGAGAAATGTATAGCTGCATTCCTTGGATTCTTAAGTGTACAGACTAGGCTGAAGTCTTTTTTTTTTTTTTTTTTTTTGCTTGTATTGCAAAAAACATGGCTTATGCTTATTTTTATGGAAACTCTACATATTAAGACAAGATCTGCCATGTGAATTTGGCCAAATGAAGAAAAATACCATTAAAGGGGTTATCCCATGACTAATGTAAAAAATGAAAATCAGACATCATATAGTACATACCAATCTCTTTCTAAGGGTCCATTCACACGTCCGTTTTTTCTTTCCTGATCTGTTCCGTTTTTTCAGGAACAGATCTGGACCAGATCTGGACCCATTCATTTTCAATGGGTCCTGGAAAAAAACGGACAGCACAATGTGTGCTGTCCGTTTCCGTTGTTCCGTTCCGCATGTCCGTTTAAATATAAAACATGTGCTATTCTTTTCCTGAAAAATCGGATCCTGGTACAATACAAAGTCAATGGATCCGCAAAAAACGGAAGACATACGGATGTCATTCCGTATGTCATCCGTTTTATACGGAATCCGTTCCTGGAAATGACATTTAATTTTATTTTATTTATTTATTTTTTTAAGAAATCCAAGCAACTTTATTTGCTTATTGAAATTTATACATGTTTCCGTTTTTTGCGGATCCGCAAAAAACGGATGACATACGGAAACATTTTCAGGAACAACGGATCCGCAAAAAACGGACAGAAAATCGGATTATAGAAAAATACTGACGTGTGAATATAGTCTAACAAAGCTAGAACCAGCCCTGAACTTCACATGGATCCAGAGATCTCCCCATTCATTGCTCTGCTAAATTTATATGAAGCAGACAGCTCAGGGGGCGTGTTCTCTATGCTACAGCTAAGGGGGCGTGTCTCAGCTCTCCCTATCACAGGTCAGGGGGTGTGTCCATGCTCTTCGTATCACAGCTCAGGAGGCAGTCAAAGGAAGAAACTGAGCATGTGCGGCCTTCTCAGTGAGCAGTTCAAAAAAATAAGAAAAGAAAAAAAACAGCAGGTGGCGCTATACAGATACAATGTATTGAGTAACTCAGTGGCTATACTAACATTTTAATTTCATGCAATTACAAAAGTATTCAGATGTAGGTGCTGGTTTAAAAACTGTAGAATATTTTTTGTGGGACAACCCCTTTAAGGGGTGTTCTTACTGTCGTTTTCTTTTATAGGTGCACCAATCTAGTGTGGACCTAGCCCTGCGGTCTAGTGTTTTAGTAGGCATAAAAATGGTAAAACGTCAAACAAGATTTTATGAACAAGCAGCAAACCTACATCAAGGCAACCAAACAGAAACTGATGAGGGCTAATAAAGTAGCCACACCTAGTAAAGTACACATAGACATATCAGTCGTGTCCGGCTCTGCAATAAAACAACTGGCCGGACACAACTGACATATGTGCACCCAGCCGAACTTTCAAAAGTACATTTAGATGGTTTATAAAGAAAGTTTTATCAGACAGATTAGCAGAAAGGCAAATAATCTTTATACTGGTGCTTAAAAAGGTTATTGTATGTTATGAGTAAAGTGACCCGAGTTTTCACAAGATTTTGTGTGTGTAAAAACATTCTCTTTGGGTCGTTAAGAGAAAAACATCTTCAAACTGTGTTCTAGACAGAGGAAACCATTAGCAAGGCAACCTCAATAATTCACAGACATGGGGATCATTGATCCTGGAGCCTGAAATATTGCATGTTGAGTGGAGACGGAGAGCTTTTTAAGAGGCTCATAAACCCCAAGCAGCAAGATCAAAAGGTCCAAATAATGTAGGAATATTCCAGTGTGCTCACAACACTTAAATGGGAAGTATGTTAATGTATTTTCACCCCGTAAAATCTACGCTATGGCGTACAGTTCTGATGTATTTTATATTATGATTGTATATTATTCTATGACATCCTATTTTAGGGTACTTTCACACTTGCGTTTTTTTTTTTCCGGCATAGAGTTCCGTCACAGGGGCTCTATACCGGAAAAGAACTGATCAGGTATATATCCCCATGCATTCTGAATGGAAAGTAATCTGTTCAGGATGTCTTCAGTTCAGTCGTTTTGACTGATCAGGCAAAAGATAAAACCGCAGCATGCCGGATCCGGCATTCAAAATACCGGAATGCCGGATCCGTCCTGCGCATGCACAGACCGGTAAAAATGTAAAAAAAGATACAAGACGGATCTGAAATGCTTTCAGTCAGCGCAGATCGGCGGATCAAACTGCCGCAAGTGTGAAAGTAGCCTTACAAGATAATCATAATTTAAAACAGGCTTCGTTCAACTGTAGAACAAAAAATGGCGCACCATAGGGTAATATAGTCTTGAATAGAAAATAAGTAATATCTCCAAAAATGGAGGCTCACCTGGTGGAGTTGTGCTAGATTAGGCACAACTCTAATGTAGACATGTATCAGGTTGGCAAAAGCCCCTCACGACGGATGGTATGCAGCCCGGGATAAAGGCTTCTGATCAGGGATGCCTGGAATCCCTCAGAAAGCCAGTAGTTCAGTATAGAATAGGAATGTCCCACGGCGCAAAAACCACCCAGTGGTTGGATTAAATTAGGGGTTCTTTTTATTGAGCAAGCGGTACAACGCGTTTCAGGGATATACCCCTTCTTCAGGTACAAATGACTTGCAGCTTACAAGATAATGGGGCAGCCTTTTCAGCACCCTTCATCAGTTTAGCCCTAGTCTAATTATGGTCTTATCTTATAGGCCGGCCCCCACTGATGCCATGGCACTTTTTTTTTTCCCCAAAGACCCCCCCCCCCCCGTTCGTCCGCTCTTGGTCCCTTTGATTTCGGCGCCTTATATTATAATGAGCCGACTCGGTTATACTAGGCGCCGGCGGAGACCCTCAGTTTCGCTGGGGGTGGTTCTGTTCTCCCTGGCTGTGAGCGCTTCCAATCAGAGCGCACCGCTCTTAGCCAGGGAGGAGCTCAATCTCCCTGGCTAAGAGCGGTGCGCTCTGATTGGATGCGCTCACAGCCAGGAAGAAGAGAACCGCCCCAAGCTAAACTGCAAGTCTCCGCCTAGTATAACCGATTCGGCTCATTATAATATAAGGTGCCGAAATCAACGGGACCAAGAGCGGACGAATGGGGGGGGGTCTTTGGAAAATAAAAAGCGATGGCATCAGTGGGGGCCGCCCTATAAGGTAAGACCATAATTAGACTAGGGCTAAACTGATGAAAGGTCCTCTTTAAATAATTAATTAAAGGGGTATTCCGGTTATATAAAGTTATCCCTTATCTACAGGAGGATAACTATTAGATCAGTGGAGGTCCTACTGCTGGGACCTCCACCGATCACCATCTCTGGAACTCCCACAGAAATAAATAGAGGGGCCGCATGTATCCCTGACCAACCACTCCATTAATTTCGTCTCTTATTAGTTTACTTGTAAGATTTTTTGTAGAAATTTCCTCCACCATAAAAAATCTACTTTTTGCAGAGAAAGACCCTTCTTAATTACTTTTTTTATTTAACTCGTATACCTAGATTATAGATGCTATCGTCTTTGGACAGTCCCATTTTAAGAGGTCACATCTGTTATACTTATATTACTGAGAAGGTCTTCAATCCTAGAGGCTACAAAGCATCCAAGCATCACTTGGTCAATTAAGCTTCCGTAGTGCAACACAATCACTGGCCACTTTCACCACTAACAGGTCTCAACATCATGATGGACTACGTCAAAAAGGATGGGCTTGTCCAAAGGAGAGAATCCCTTGAAGACAAACGTTTTACTGATTTTTTTATGTATCAATATTGACATATAATCTAATATTACATCAAATTTAATATTTCAGTACAGCCTGAAGTGCAATATATAGTAAGCCCCAGATTAGCATGGCTTGATCAAGCTGGTGGATGTGGATGTAAGAATACCCTAACAGACAACCCCATAACGGATCCGCAATACACCCGGCCAGCACCCCCATAGAACTGCCTATTCTTGTCCGCTATCGCTGTTCTATTTTTTTTCCAGAGCCACGGACCGGAAGTTTGGGGCCGTGCTCCGGAAATTCGGATGCTGACAGCACACTGTGTACTGTCCGCATCCATTCCTGCCCCATAGAAAATGAATGGGTCCGCACCCGTTCCGGATAATTCCAGAACGGGTGCGGACACATTCTATGGACGTCTAAATGGAGCCTAATAATCAGCAACTGATGAAAGAACTGACTATAGACAAATAATAATAATATTTATTTATATAGCGCCATCATATTCCGCAGCGCTTTACAAATTCAGAGGGTTCACGTACAAAACAAAAGACATCACAACGTAACTGGCTAATATACAACTGTGTCAGGGCCCTGCTCGCAGGAGCTTATAATCTACTGTATATGTAGAAAAATGCAGCAGTGCAGCTCAGTGCAACATTTTTATCAGCTAAAATAGTTCACTATGTAATCTAATATATTTTATATTATAGTAAATTTGGCAAACTAAGGGCACAGCATCTACTACATTCACTGGGTAGAGAAGCGTATAGGGATACCAGGCAGTCGTTTAGGTGCTGAAAGGAAAGAATGCAGATGAGCAACGAGGACGTAACAAGAATCTTCTTGCTGGTTTCTCCACAAACAATACAAAAATAACGATATCCAGAAAACAAAATCTCTTACTGCTTGCCTAAGCTTTCCTAAGCATATACGAACTAGCTGCTATCTTGCTGTATTGCCTATAGTATACTCAACCTCTATTCTACTATCAAACCTCTGGAAATACATGGACACTCTGTAATACAGCTTAGTAGATGTAAGAAGAGCTGATAAAACAGAAACCATGACAAGACAGATGTTCGTCTTTTAATTCACCTATAACTGCAATTTCCTATTTAGCTCCAAGTTTTTTTTTTCTAGGATCTGACAATAAAACGGAGCCATAGGATCAGACAGCAGGGAGCTGTATGAAATAAACATAAAACCTTCACTCACCCTTTTATTGTCCCGCCACTCCTGGTCCGGTCCTCACTGGGTCTGCAGAGGTCATGTGCCGTTCATCTGTGGCTGGAGTGGCGGGACATTTAAAAGGTGAGTGAGGACTTTTTTATTATTATTATTTCATACAGCCCCCTTCTCTCTCTGCTAATTTTAAAAATAAAATCTTGGAAAATCCATTTTGAATGGTATAGTATTGTATGGATGGAAGTGTAGTATTACATGGTGTCCATTCAGGCAGCCCACAGATTGTAATACGCAGAATGCTTCGTTGTATGCCGTACAGCATATATTCTTCTCGATACGCACGCATTTCACAGTTACACAATAATGCAAACTGTAATACGGTACTCTATTCCATTCTGTATTGCAAGAGGATGAACGATGAGTTTCTTAAAGTAAAGCATTGATACAAAAAAAAATAAACTTTTCAAGCCCCCTGCTCAAGAGTATTGGCGCCAAAGAGTCACCAATTTTTGCACAGACCTCACTCTGCACAAAAATGTGCTACTTTTTACACTGTTAGCAACACCAATCTTCATAAATCCCTCCCTTCGTACCTACAAACTTCACTGTTAAAGGGGTTGTGCCAATTATAAAAGTTATTTCCTATCCACAGGGCAGGAGATAACTGATTGTGGGGGTCCAACGTAGGGTTGCACCAGGCATCGAACTTTAAATACCCAATCAATACTTTTGCATTCAGATCGATACGATACTGGGATTTGCTGTTTTCCGATACTGCACAGCCTAGTATCTTTTAGAAAACATGGCGTACCGCCCTCGGCTAAAGCGGCTAATAGTTATTAAATAAAAACACCAAAGTATTAAAAGTATAAGGCCCCTTTCACATGAACGGGCGGGTACAATGCATGATGCGAACGCATTGCACCCGCACTGAATCCGGACCCATTCATTTCAAAGGGGCTGTGTACATGTGCGTTTGTTTTCACACATCACTTGTGCTTTGCGTGAAAATCGCAGCATGTTCTGTATTCTGGGATTTTCACGCAACGCTGACCCCATAAAAGTGAATGGAGCTGCATGAAAATCGCATCCGCAAGCAAGTGCGCTTTGCACCCGCGCGATAAAAACTGAACAACTGAACGCGATCGCAGGCAAAACTGAATGACTGTGAAATCGTGCATTTTTCACTGAACGCATTCGCAACGCATCCGGACACGCTCGTCTGCGAGGGGCTTAAATCACCCCCATTCCTAATTTTACATATAAAAAAGTAAACATATTAGATATCGCCGCGTCCGAAAAAGTCAGAACTATTAAAATATTAAAAAATATCTTCTATGCAGTGAACGCCGATTAGCCATTTTTTTTTTTGGTCCCCTTACCACACCCCACCCAAAAAAAAAAATAGGATAGGACTGTTCTATTATGGGCCAGACATTCCATAAAATGCGGAATGCACACAGCTTTTTTGGTGTTTTATTTTTTTTTGTTTGCGTGGTATCGAGTATCGCAATACTTTTTTATGGTATCGAAATATAATCAAAATTTTGGTATCGTGACAACCCTAGTCCAATGGCTGGGACCCAGACCGCTCCCGGGAACCCCCTGATGGAGCGGCAGGCCTAGCATGCCTCCTGCTGCTCCATTCATTCCCTATGGGGATATAAGAAATATCTGAGTGCTATATCTGGCTATCCCTGGTGGTCCCATCAAGAATGAATTGAGCGGCAGGGTGCATGCTTGATGTGCCGCTCCATCAGGACAGGGGACATTGGATTTCCCTTTTAATGAGTGAATGTTAGTTTCCCTATCACATGACAGCCAACTACATTCAGGTGGTTTCCCACATGCACAGCCCTGCATATCTGCTCCTATGGCACCTTCAGCAAATTCCTGGGGACATTGCTAATCCCCGTGTCTACATCCATGGTAAGAGCAATCCTCCTTCAGTTATGAGCTGGGCTTTTTATATGTAGATTTCTTTAGTGGCTGTTCATCGGATGACACAAATGGTAGGTAGCTTCTATAGAAACTGTACACCGCACTGTTCATGTCAAATCACTGACTAATAATAATGTTTAGGCCCCCCAGAGCGTTTAGCTTGGGGGACACATGGGGGCAATGGCACCATTAGTTTAAGGCTACTTTCACACTTGCGTTCAGAGAGGATCCGTATGGTATCTGCACAGACAGATCCTCTCCTATAATGCAGACGTTTGGATCCGTTCAGAACGGATCCGTCTGCATTATAGTTAAGAAAAAATTCTAAGGGCCCTTTCACACCTGCGTACTTTTCTTCCGGCATAGAGTTCCGTCGTCGGGGCTCTATGCCGGAAGAATCCTGATCAGGATTATCCTAATGCATTCTGAATGGAGAGAAATCCGTTCAGGATGCATCAGGATGTCTTCAGTTCCGGAACGGAAAGTTTTTTGGCCGGAGAAAATACCGCAGCATACTGCGCTTTTTGCTCCGGCCAAAAATCCTGAACACTTGCCGCAAGGCCGGATCCGGAATTAATGCCCATTGAAAGGCATTGATCCGGATCCGGCCTTAAGTTAAACGTCGTTTCAGCGCATTGCCGGAGCCGACATTTAGCTTTTTCTGAATGTTACCATGGCTGCCGGGACGCTAAAGTCCTGGCAGCCATGGTAAAGTGTAGCGGGGAGCGGGGGAGCAGTATACTTACCGTCCGTGCGGCTCCCGGGGCGCTCCAGAGTGACGTCAGGGCGCCCCAAGCGCATGGATCACGTGATCGCATTGGACACATTATCCATGCGCATGGGGCGCTCTGACGTCATTCTGGAGCGCCCAGGGAGCCGCACGGACGGTAAGTATACTGCTCCCCGCTCCTACTATGGCAGCCAGGACTTTAATAGCGTCCTGGGTGCCATAGTAACACTGAAAGCATTTTGAAGACGGTTCCGTCTTCAAATGCTTTCAGTACACTTGCGTTTTTCCGGATCCGGAGTGTAATTCCGGCAAGTGGAGTACACGCCGGATCCGGACAACGCAAGTGTGAAAGAGGCCTTAGTGTGAAAGTAGTTCAGACGGATCCGTCCAGACTTTACATTGAAAGTCAATGGGGACGGATCAGTTTGAAAATTGAGCCATATTGTGTCATCTTCAAACGGATCCGTCCCCATTGACTTACATTGTAAGTCTGGACGGATCAGTTTGCCTCCGCACGGCTAGGCGGACACCCGAACTGCTGAGCAGAGGCTGAACCTTGCCAGACTGAGGCATTCTGAGCGGATCCGCATCCACTCAGAATGCATTAAGGGCAGTACGGATGCGTTCAAACGGAGCTCACAAGCGGAGCCCCGAACGCTAGTGTGAAAGTAGCCTTAGTCAGGCAGGGTTTTTTCAGTTTGTGTCTCTCTCCCCCCCCCCCCCCCCCCCCCTGTTCATTTTCCCGCTTTTATTTTTCAAATTTACCTTAGACCGGTTCCAGCACGATATTTGAAGCAGCTAAAGACCCGGTGTTCTGCCAGATCCTCTATACCTTGCGAAAAGTCTATACCGGAAGTGATGCGGCCGCACAGGAATCGGCTGGAGGAGGGTGTGCGCGGCGCTGTACAAGCGCACATCCACTGGCTTAGGAAAGAATCGTTGCAGCGCCGCGATAGAAGTACTTTGTGCACCGCGCGTGCGCACTTAGGGGTATAGAGATTTTGCAGGGCAAAATGTTGCATCAGCTCTCCCCACCCCTGAGTGCGCACGCGCCCACAAATCATCAGTTGCAGTTCATCCTGATTTGATCTGATGATTTGTGGGCACATGCGCACTCAGGGGCAGGGAGAGCTGATGCAACATTTTGCGCTGCAAAATCTCTATACCCCTAAGTGCGCACGCGCGGTGCACAAAGTACTTCTATCGCGGCGCTGCAACAATTCTTTGCTAAGCCAGTGGATGTGCAGTGCCGCGCACACCCTCCTCCAGCCGATTCCTGTGCGGCCGCGTCACTTCCAGTATAGACTTTTCGCAAGGTATAGAGATTTAGCAGAACACCGGCGCTGATGGGTGGAAGCGGTTGCTGGGGGAGAATACCGCTCTGTGAATTGCCTTCTGGCCTGCGGCGGGAAAGCTGTTGCCTTTAAATTGTGGGTCTGGCGGCACTCCTGGGCCAGTTTAAGAAGACCGGATTCGTCATCCCGCTCACCCTCCCCTTATTTTGCAATGTTGCTTCCCTTTATTAGAGGGGCTGTATCACTCAGTGTATGTCAGTATTTATTTAATGGTTATGATGGTTCATTAATTTATTGATGCTGATGAGTTTCATTATTTATTAAATTATTTATTATATCCCTTAATAAAGCATTGCGGCCATTTTATTCCAACTAAGAAGTGGTAGTGCATTTATTTTAGTGTTAAGTTATGCAATTTGAAGGGTGCCATTTGCCTCCATGTAAATCATCTAATTACTCTCAGCTTCCATAAATCTGGACATGACAGATTTTTACTCAGAAATGTGAACTCTTCTCCTTGACAGCCTGAAAACGTATGTGCTCCACACCGTCATCTGATCTGGGGTATGGAATTACAGAGGATCTGTCACCTCTCCTGACTTGTCCGTTTTAGTAAATACTTATATTCCCTGTGAAATAATTCTCAATCATCTTTTCTTAGGATTCCATTGTTATAAACTGGCAACTGGAGGCTACCACTCCTCTTTTCAGTGGTTAGTGTCAGACTATGTAGAGACATACTGTACCCTACACATAAATGTGCAGAGGAACAGCACAATGCATAGAGCTCCAGAACAGACATCACAGGGAATGGAAGCATTAAATGAAAGTAAATGTCAGGAGTGGGTTTAAATGGCTTTTCAATACTTCATTTTTTACTTTGTTGGTACCTGGTAAGCAGAGAAAGAACATTCATGTAATGGTGCCCATAACTCATACTCTATGGAACAAGAGGTAAGCAAACTACTATGGCAAACGGGGCAGTCACACACCACAGGGCAAGCCAAGAAGAACCAGATACTGGTGAAGACTGTTAACGAAGGCAACATGAACTATCCAAATTAGAGATGAGAAACTTTCTTACAAAACATTCAGGATGAACTCCAATTATGAGATGAGAACTGATTTGCTCATCTCTAGTATTTATACACACCTCCTTATGCTTCATAGATCAATTGTCTCCTATTTTATATCAACAAAGTTTTTAGTGGTTGCCTCAAACTTTTCAATCAGTTATTCATAATAAGATTTCCCACAGGTGGTAACCTCCAACTCTTCAATGAGTGCTTTTTATAACAAGATTTTCTATTTCTGTGCCTGTGTCCCCACATAATGCTTTTCTGGAAAAAGAGAGTCATGCAAGCTAGTCTGCTTTCTAAAAGAAAAGTAAAACTGAGTGTTTCCTTCCAGGAACACGGATCTTTTAAGTTAAGGCTACTTGCAGACTAGTTGCACACTAGCGTTAAAATCTTCTGGCAGGCTGTTCCAGCAGAGGAACAGCCTGGTAGAGTTCATTGTATCCGCAAAAGCAGGAAAGGGCCGGAGCACCGCCAGTCTCTATGTACTATAATGGGATCTAGCAGGTATTCGACTGGACAAAAAAACAATACTTGCAGCGGTTTTTGTCCGGCCGAATCCCAGCACTAATGCTGGACACAGACTGTATGCTGGAATACATAGATATTTAGCTGAATATCATCACCCTTTTAAGAAAGATTATGGGGGAGATTTATCAAAAATAGTACAAAGGAAAAACTGGATTTGTTGCCCATAGCAACCAGATTCCACCTTTCATTTTACAGAGCTCCATTAGGAAATGAAATGATCAAACTGATTGGCTGCTATGTTTACACCAGTAATCACGTAGCCTGTTTTTGTTTTGTATGTAAACTTTATATAAACCATGAGAAAACATACAAGTTCATCTCAATGTGGCAAAAAAAATCCTCAGTCAATAACGTTTCAAAAAACTTTCCACATGTCATACAGACATATCAAAAGTTTAAATCGGTGGAGGTCTGAGCACTGAAACCCCTACCGATCTCTAGAACGAGGAGAGAGAAGAGCTAACATAGGGTGCTCTCTCTCCTCACTGCTGAGGACAGAATCAAGATGGGCCCATAGACTTCTATGGAACCCCCCAGACCCCCACCAATTTAATGGCGACATAGATAGAGACATATTAAAAGATTTTTGAAAAGTTAGTGACCCTTTAATAAAATGTTTAGGAAATCTGGCAGCACATAGTTCATGAAACAAAGGGTCTCTGCTTATCGATGTCATTCCAAGAGGACTTCCTTCACCCCTCCCAGCTGGACCAGTGGGAAAAAAACACAGTGTGAAACAGGAAGCGCTGCGTACTAGTCACTGCCCGCCGCTGGGCACGCTCAGCCAACATCAGCTTCCAGAAACAGAAAGAAAAGAATGATATCTCTAAATATACATACATTCATTTTTCCACAGTGTAAAGTTATAACATAATACTATAGGCAGCAAAAGTGCACACTTGCCAAAGTTCAGCTGTGTGCCAAGTAAGCAAAACCCTGCTTCCCACGCACCAAATGAAGCAACATCCCCATCATGTTATTAAACTCAGCGGTGATGAAACCAAACTTTCATTTGCTAAGCACAAAAATGGAGAGGACATTGTATTAATTACTGCTGATAACACGGCATCATTTCTGTAATTAAGGCTTTGCCTGGGTTTCTACAGCCATTAAGGCTGGGTTCAGACCTGAGCGTCTTTGATATGCGCGTTTAACGCGCGTTTTTGACGCGCGTTTTTGACGAGCGTTTTTCGCAATAGTAAACGCGCGTTTGACGCGCGTTTGTGTGATTGACTGCAATGTCCTATGGCCACAAACGCGCGTCAAAACGCCCCAAAGAAGCTCAAGAACTTGTTTGAGCGTAGGGCGTTTTTCAGCGCGTTCAAACGCGCTGTAAAACGCTCAAGTGAGAACCAGGGCCATAGGGAAGCATTGGTTTTCATGTGTTGAGCGTTTTACAGCGCGTTTGAACGCGCTGTAAAACGCTCAAGTGTGAACCCAGCCTTAACGTGTACCGGTAATCTGCAGCATGTTAGAGGCAGGGCTGGGCGATTTTGCCAAAAAAAAAATCTATATTTAAAGGGAACCTGTCACCTGGATTTTGGGTACAGAGCTGAGGACATGGATTACAGTCCCCATAGCTCTGTGTGCTTTTATTGTGTAAAAAAAACCAATTTGATACATATACAAATTAACCTGAGATGAGTCAGAGCTTGAAAATATGACTCTTCTCTGGTCACACAAGTAAGGCTACTTTCACACCTGCGTTCGGTGCGGATCCATCTTGTATCTGCACAGACGAATCCGCACCTATAATGCAAACGCTTGTATCCGTTCAGAATGGATCCGTCTACATTATTCATAAAAAAAAAAGTCTAAGTCAAAACGGATCCGTCTTGACTTACATTGAAAGTCAATGGGGGACGGATCCATTTTCAATTGCACCATATTGTGTCAATGAAAACGGATCCGTCCCCATTGACTTACATTGTAAGTCAGGACGGATCCGTTTGGCTCCGCATCGTCAGAAGGTCACCAAAACACTGCAAGCTGCGTTTTAGTGTCCGCCTCAAAAGCGGAACGGAGACCAAACGCAGCCAAATTGATGCATTCTGAACGGATCCTTATCCATTCAGAATGCATTGGGGCTGAACTGATCCGTTTGGGGCCGCTTGTGAGAGCCTTGAAACGGATCTCACAGGCGGACCCAGAAACGCCAGTGTGAAAGTAGCCTAAGATATGACTCTTTTATGTTAATTTGCATAAAAGGCGGGAAGTACAAAAATGCATAATACTTATTGAATTCGTCTGCAAATGAAATTAAAAGTGTAATTTATATGTTTAGGGTAACAGAATGAACATTTAGAAACGCTCAGTGAGGGTAGCATAGTAGAGGTGACAGGTTCCCTTTAAGGACAATTATTGATTTTTCTTGATAATTTTTTCTGCCAATAACATTTTTATTTTTTGGGTCAAAGTAGCTATAAGAGAGCTTCTTTTTTGCAGGACGAATTGTATTTTTAGTGACCAGTGATAGTCAGTTTGCAGTGTTCGCCAGCGAACACATGCGGGCTGCCATCTTTAGTAAGGTAGACTCACCCGTCCGGCGATGCACAGGTAAGCCCTTACCTGTGCCTGTGTCGGGAGCCGGTCTGAAATCAAATGCGGTCACCGGGAGCAGGCAGTTCTGAGAACAGCCGCCGGGGGACTTCATCGGGCTGTTCTCCGAACTGCCTGCTCCCGGTGACTGCATTTGATTTCAGACCGGCTCCCGGCACAGGTAAGGGCTTACCTGTGCATCGCCGGACGGGTGAAACTACCTTATTGAAGATGGCAGCCCGCATGTGTTCGCTGGCGAACACTGCGAACTGACCATCACTGTTAGTGACACCATTTTGGGGTACATATAACTAGGGTTGTAGCAGGTATCGAATTATCGCTACCCAATTGATACTTTTAACATTTACCAATACTAGGCTGCGCTACTGCGCAGCCTAGTATCACAGAACATGGCACGCGCCGAGAGCCATGTTCCCTCAGCAGCACAGGGGAGAAGGAAGCAGTCTCTCCCTCCCTCCTGTGCGGCTGCTGCCACCAATGAGAGGGGTGGAGGAGGGGAGGGGGGGAGGGGCTGTGGCCACTGCGCCACCAATGAAGTTAACTCACTCATTAATTCAAATACAGGAGGCGGGTGCTGGCTGCAGAATCACCTAGCCGGTACCTGCGATCCACGGCAGTTAGCCCCTTAGGTGAGGCACCTGAGGGGTTAACTGCCATGGATCGCAGCGGCCTGTCATAGCGGTCGGGTGCCGGCTCCTGTATCTGCATTAAAGGTTAATTATCATTGGTGGCACAGTGCGCGCGCGCGCGCGCGCGCCCCCCCCCCCCCCCCCAAACCCCCCCAGTAATAAAGTCATTGGTGGCAGTGGCCACAGGGTATCCTCCACTCCTCCTCATTGGTGGTGCAGTGGCAGCTTCTGATCAGAGCCCCAGCAGTGTAATACTGGGGCTCCGATTGGTTACCATGGCAGCCAGGACACTGCTGAAGCTTTCCATTGTAATCTCCCTACTGCTGTGTGTACTATGCATAGGGTAGCGGGGAGAGTGTGAAGTCCTTTTCACCCTAATAGAGATCCATTAGGCTGGTTTCACACGAGCATTGCGGATTGGGGCCGGATGCGTTCAGGGTGCATTCAGTGAAACTCTCACTATTTTGCAAGCAAGTTCAGTCAGTTTTGTCTGCGGTTGCGTTTAGTTGTTCCGTTTTTTGGTCATGGATTGTTTGATATGCCTCCACACTGCTCAGAACACTCTGCTGCACAGGTGAATGTAATTTTGCCCTATTTATCATCCTATATAAAGTGATACCCCAACACACAGCTCCTTACCCCTGAGGAAGCCGGATTGTTCCGGCGATACGCGTTGGGCGTTCTCTCACTCTTCCAGGTCCACTGCACCAGCAGGTTTATATAGGTTTGACTCTCCAATTTAGACCTCATCATGGTCTGTCTGCATTTCTAGTGGTCTCACCTCATTTCATATTTGCTATATGTTTTGTATTGGATTTTTAGATGCTGGTTTATAATGTATATGCCCATTCTGTGGCAACCCAGTGGACCTGCATGTGTCGGTTACATATATTATATTGCATACCGCACTTTGTTCTAATTATATACAATTTTTAATGTGTATCTGTTGGTGTGTCTAATAAACTTTATATATTTTTATATTGACTTATTGTCCGATGTGCATATATGGGGTGGTTCTTGTGACTCTCTCTTGGGTCCGGTGATATTGTTTCATGCTCTTTTCACCACCCTTTGCACTCCCCGTATTATTTGGTGTGCCCCCTGTTTTCTCAATCCATCAGTGAAAAACGCATCGCACCCGCACTTGCTTGCGGATGCAAAGCGTTTTTCACGCAGCCCCATTCACTTCTATGGGACCAGGGCTGCGTGAAAAACGCTGAATAAAGAACATGCTGCGATTTTCACGCAACGCAGAACTGATGCGTGAAAAACAACGCTCATGTACAAAGCACCATAGAAATGAATTGGTCAGGATTCAGTGCGGGTGCTATGCGTTCACGTCACGCATTGCACCCGCGCGGAAACTCGCTCGTGTGAAAGGGACCTTAGGCGTGAACAGGACAAGGGATTAAAAGATCCCAGGTTCTAGCCCCTAAGGGGGCTAATAGTTATTAAATAAAAAGTTTTTAAAAAAAAAACTAAAAAAAAATATATATATTTTTTTTAAATCAGTTTAAATCACCCCCTTTCCCAATTTTACATATAAAATATATATATATATATATATATATATATATATATATATACAATAAATAAAAATATTATATATCGCCACGCCCAAAAAAGTGCAAAGTATTAAAATAGAGAAAGAAATGTCCTATGTAGTGAACGCTTGTAACAGAAAAAAATAAAAAGTGTGATTCGCCATTTTTTTTTGTCACCTTGTCCCCCCCAAAATATAGGATAGGACTGTTCGATTATGAGCTGGACGTTTGATAAAATGCGGAATGCACACAGGCTTTTTTGGTGTTTTATTTTTTTCGCGTGATATCAAATGGTATCGAGTATCGCAATACTTTTTTATGGTATCGAAATCGAATCAAAATATTGGTATCGCAACAACCCTACAAATAACATTATTTAACTTTTATTATTTTGGGAGATCTCAATACATGGAATAATAATAAAATAAAAAAGCAGTTCAACAATTGTTTTTTTGCACTTTAAATTTACGACACTCATGGTGCCACATAACTAGTGTGTCACTTTTATTCTATGGGTCAATATGATCACCTGATGTACCTCTGGTAACAGACATGAAAAGACTTGTAGTACTGCAGGGCAAGAGGAGTTGGGGCTTGTAGTGACACAGAAAAGTTATTTGAAATTGTAATCTCTCCAGGGCAGGAGACCATATTGGACTCTTTGCATTATACACTGGATGTGTGGAGATCTACAGTACGACTAAGGCCTCTTTCACACGACCATTTTTTTCCCCGTTTACTGGCCGTTTTTTGCGTTCCGTATACGGTTCGCATACGGAACCATTTATTTCAATGGTTCCGCAAAAAAAATAGAATGTACTCGATATGCATTCTGTTTTTGTATTTCCGTTCCGTTGAAGGATAGAACATGTCCTATTATTGCCCACAAATCACATTCCGTGGCTCCATTCAAGTCAATGGGTACGCAAGAAAAACGGAACACATACGGAAAGGTATCCGTATGTTTTCTGTATCCGTTCCGTTTTTGCGGAACCATCTATTGAAAATTTTATGCCCAGTCCAAATTTTTCTGTGTAATTACTGTATACCGTATATGCCATACGGAAAAACGGAACAGAAACGGAAACAAAAAAACGGAACAACGAATCCGTGAAAAACGGACCGCAAAACACTGAAAAAGCCATAAGGTCGTGTGAAAGAGGCCTAATAAAGAACATGATGAGAGCTATGGTACTGCAGCTCAGGAGAAGCTGGGACTTGTAGTGCTATAGGAAGGTGATGTTGGGATATGTAGTCTTTCAAGGGCAGAAGGAAAACAGAGTAGCACAGTTTACAAGGAAGAGGGGACGTGTTGGAAATAGTACCATTCCAAGGCAGAGGGTAGCAGTGGGAGTTTTAGTCTTTTCAGGACTGGAGGCAGAATGGGAGCAGTACTCTTTCCTGGACAGGGAGCGCAATAGAAGCAATAGCCTTTACAAGGCAAAGGGTGCGCTGGAGGCAATAACCTCTACAGGGCTGGGGGAACGCTGGGAATAATACTCTTTCCAGGGCATAAAGGGAGTAGTAGTCTCGTTGCATGATACACAGTGGGGTAGATTTATCAAAACTGGTGCAAAGGAAAACTAGCTTAGTTGCTCATAGCAACCAGTTTCCACCTTACATTTTTCAGAGCTCCTTTAAAAAGTAAAAAGTGTAATCTGATTGGTTGTTATGGGCTACTAAGCCAGTTTTACTTTACACCAGGTTTGGTAAATCTCCCCCAGAATGTATTGAGATCTGCAGTACCACTAGTAAAGAGCATGATGAGAGTTACAGTACTGCAGCTCAGGAGGAGCTGTGAGTGGCAGCACCATAGGAGGGAAATATTGGGGCTTGAAGTCCCCTGGGGGTGGGGCACGATGGGAGTAGTAGAACACACATGGACAACTTAAATTACACAGGGATCGCAGGAGCTTGGCCAGCTGCTCGATCACTTCCCCCTGCTCCTGCACCCTGGGCTGGGTAAGGGGCTCCATAAGGCCTTGTTCTCCTTGTACTGCTCAGTAAACAGCCCACTGTTTATGAAGCAGGTGTTCCTGTGGTTCGAGGATGGGCAGGCCAGGGAGGCGGCTGCAGGAACAAGGACTTTGTTTTGCGGCTGGGGAGGAGCCGCACTTGTCCCGGGAGGCATCAGCATCTTCCCCCTGCGCATCCACCGGAAGCAGCTCGCTAACCCACTGCACCACCACAACAGCTTCTAAACAACCTGCGCTGTATGGAGCTCTGGACAATTTTTTTTTTTTCATATATAAAATAGCAACATTGCTGGGCCCAAAAAGTCAAATTAATCAAATTAATTTGATTGATTGCCGAGCCCTAGTTATAGAGCAGAAGGAGCTGAGCAGATATATAGATTTGTGGGAAAAGATTCAGTAGAACTTGTACTCTGATTGAATTTCCTACTTTTTCTGTGCTTAGGAGTCCAACAGACGCTCCTACGATCATACAGGGACAGGGCAATCATCACCCACTAGCATAGAAAAAGCTGCAATTTCAATAAGTTACAAGTACTACTGAATCTTATCCCATAAAACTATATATCAATCTGCTCAGCTCCTCCTGCTCTATAACATGCTGCATGCAGACTGCACTGCATTTCCTTGGTGACCGCTAAACTAGAGAAGTAAAAATGACCTATCCTCGGGATAGATAATCAATATCCGAACACTGGGGGCTCAACACTCCACATTGCCACCAATCAACTGTTCCCTGCAGCGTCTGACGCTATAACTAGCACTAGCTCCATTCAAAGTGTAGTGGCCATGTTGGGTTACTGGAGCTGAGCTACCATTGAAGTGAAGGATAGCTGAGCGCAGTAGCCCAGCACTTTCAGCAGAGCTGTGCTTCTTGTTCCAATCAAAGTGCTAGTTCTTGCGTCAGAGGCTGCAGGGAACAGCTAAGTAAGGGTACTTTCACACTAGTGTTTCCGGCACTTTGTTCCTTCACAAGGGCTCAATACCGGAAAAAAATTATCAGTTTTAGCCTACTTTCAGACTAGCGTTCAGAGAGGATCCGTCTGGGGTCTGCACAGACGGATCCTCTCCTATAATGCAGACGTTTGGATCCGTTCAGAACGGATCCGTCTGCATTATAGTTTAGAAAAAATTCTAAGTCTGAAACTGTTGTTCAGACGGATCCGTCCAGACTTTACATTGAAAGTCAATGGGGGACGGATCCGTTTGAAAATTGAGCCATATTGTGTCATCTTCAAACGGATCCGTCCCCATTGACTTACATTGTAAGTCTGGACGGATCCGTTTGCTTCCGCACGGCCAGGCGGACACCCGAACGCTGCAAGCAGCGTTCAGGTGTCCGCCTGCTGAGCGGAGCGGAGGCTGAACGCTGCCAGACTGATGCATTCTGAGCGGATCTGCCTCCACTCAGAATGCATTGGTAGCTGGACGGATGCGTTCGGGGCCGCTTGTGAGACCCTTAAAACGGAGCTCACAAGCGGAGCCCCGACGCTAGTGTGAAAGTAGCCTTATCCTAATGCATTCTGAATGGAGAGCAATCAGTTCAGGATGTATCAGTTCAGTCCCTCTTACATTTTTTGGATGGAGAAAATACTGCAGCATGCTGCAGTTTTCTCTCCGGCCAAAAATACTGAACACTTGCCGGAATGCCGGATGCGCAGACCTTTAAAAATGAGGAAAAAAAATTAATACCGGATCCGTTTTTCTGGATGATAACCAGAAAGACGGATCCGGTATTGCAATGCATTTGTGAGACAGATCCGCATCCAGATCAGTCTCACAAATGCATTCGTTTGCATCCGGATTGCCGGATCTGCCTGCCGGAATCCTTTGCCGCAAGTGTGAAAGTACCCTAAAAGGGTGCGCCCCCAATGATCAGATACTACTGATGATCTATCCTGAAGATAGGTCGTCCGTATCAGGAGCCTTGAAAACCCCTTTCAGCAGCATTTAGTGATCTATAAAATGACAACTACAACCTGCACAAGCAGCTTCAAATAAACATTGTCGCAGCTTTACTCACACCTCAAGAGTATTTTTTATGAATATTAGGCCTCCTGCACACTACCATAGGTGTCCCGTTGCTGTATTGCGGACCGCATTTGTGGATCTGCAATACACGGGCACTGTTCCGTGTGCATTCCGCATCACGGATGCGGACCCATTCAATTCAATGGGTCCGCAAATCTGGAGATGCGGAACGGAAGCACGGAATGAAACCCTACGGAAGCACTACGGAGTGCTTCCGTGGGGTTTCGTCCCGTACTTCCGTTCCACAGAAAGATAGAACACGTCCTATCTTTTTGCTTAACGACCGGATCACGGACCCGTTAAAGTAAATGGGCCCGCGATCCGCTGCGGCTGCCCCATGAACTGTGTTCGTGCATTGGGGCCCGCATTTTGCAGGCCGCAGCACGGCCACGGGGGGCACACGTTCGTGTGCAGGAGGCCTTAGGCAAAAGTTCCTTTATGGTGTGGAATGGTAATGGGAGACCCAAGAAGCAGTGAGTGATGAAACCATTGCAATATAAATGTCTATGTGATGGGAAAACTGTTTGCAGATGTTGTATCATTTCTACACTGGTAGGTAGACTTCACTGGATGTGACAATTATACATCCTGACTTATCAAACATCAAAACACCACAAATGTTTCCTAATTCACTACTGACAACCAGCAAACGTATCGCTGCAATATGGCCAAAAACAAGCAGTGCCACCAGGAAAAAGACTTACAATGTAAGTCAATGGGGACGGATCCGTTTGAATTTGACACTATATGGCTCAATTTTCAAACGGATCCGTCCCCCATTGACTTTCAATGTAAAGTCTGGACGGATCCGTCTGAAGCTACTTTCACACTTAGAATTTTTTCTACAATATAATGCAGACGGATCCGTTCTGAACGGATCCAAAGTCTGCATTGTATGAGCGGATCCGTCTGGGCAGACCCCAGACGGATCCGCTCTGAACGCTAGTGTGAAAGTAGCCTTACATAGTTAGTATTTAGTCAGTATTTTTCATCAGTATTTATAAGCCCACAGCAGGGTCCAAAACACAGAAGAGGTCCAAATCTTTCCACTATACCTTGACTGTAGGTTCCACTCCTGGTTTTGGCTGACAAATATGGATAATAAGGCTACATGCACACACACGTTGTTTGTTTCCGTGTCCGTTCCGTTTTTTTTTTGCGGACAGGATGCGGACCCATTCATTTCAATGGGTCCGCCAAAAATGCGGACAGAACACAGTGTGCTGTCCGCATCAGTATGTCCGTTCCGTAGCCCCACAAAAAAAATAGAACATGTCCTATTCTTGTCCGTTTTAGGCCTCATGCACACAACCTCATGCACACGACCAAAACACTGATGGCGTCCTTGTGCGTTTCACAATTTGCGGAACGGCGCGGACAGCCATTAATAAAACTGCCTATTCTTGTCCGGACAAAACGAACAAGAAAAGGACAGGTTATTTTTTTTGCGGACCACGGAACGGAGCAACAGATGCGGACAGCACACTGAGTGCTGTCCGCATCTTTTGCGGCCCCATTAAAGTGAATGGGTCCGCATCCGAGCCGGCTTGGATGCGGACCAAAACAACGGTCGTGTGCATGAGGCCCTTAGGCACTGTGACAATGGATCCACCAAAAAAAAAAAACGGATGGCATCTGGTTTTTTTGCGGATCCACAATTTGCGGACCAAAAAACACATACAGTCGTGTGCATGTAGCCTAATACTGATCAAATTGTGACCTTGTGAAAGTGGCCTTAGGCCCCATGCACATGGCCGTTGGGCGGCCGTGGCCGTATTGCGGCCCGCAAACGGTGGGTCGGCAATTTACAGTCACTGGCCTTGTGCACTCCTTATCACAGTTGCGGACCCATTCACTTGAATGGGTCCGCAATTCCGGAGATGCGGAATGGAGTCACGGAACACCGGAAGCACTACGGAGGGCTTCCGTGGTGTTTCTTTCCATATTTCCGCACCGCAAATAAATAGGACACGTCATATTTTTTTGCGGAGCGGACAGACCACGGACCCATTCAAGTTGAATAGGTCCAGCCCGCTGCACGGATGTTGCCCGTGCATTGGGGACCGCAATTGCGGTCCCCAATGCACGGAACGGCCGCACAACGGCCCTGTGCATGAGGCCTTAGGCTGAGTTCACACTTCAGTTATTTGGTCAGGTATTGTGGGCCAAAACCAGGTCAAAAACACAGAACAGCAGTAAATCTTTCTATTATACCTTATCTCTGTGTAGACTTCACTAATGGTACTAACTGATACTGATATTACTAATACCCGCCTCTAAAACCACCCAGACCAGCGGGCTCCCTGCTAAGTGGAAGTCTCCGCCTAGCAAACTCATGTAACGCCCGGCCACCAGCTCACAACAAACAGACCTTGCTCAGCGCGATGCAGCAAAAGGCAAGGTGAGCATCAGAGCAAGGAAATGCTCCGATGCTTCACTCGTACATGGTAAAGAAGTGAAGGGGAACTTACAGTATGTCACAAAAGTGAGTACACCCCTCACATTTTTGTAAATATTTTATTATATTTTTTCACAGGACAACTCTGAAGATATGACACTTTGATACAATGTAAAGTAGTCACTGTACAGCTTGTATAACAGTGTAAATTTGGTGTGCCCTCAACACACAGCCATTAATGTCTAAACTACTTGCAAAAGTGAGTACACCCCTAAGGCCCCTTTCACATGGGGGTTGCGGGTGAGGGCCGGATGCGTTCAGGGTGCACTGCGGGAAACCCGCGTGAGTAGGCACGCAATTTCAGTCAGTTTTGTCTGCGATTGCGTTCGGTTGTTCAGTTTTTTCCGCGCGAATGCAATGCCTTTTGCACGCGCATGAGAAAAAACTGAATGTGGTACCCAGACCCGAACCCGGACTTCTTCACTGAAGTTCGGGTTTGGGTTAGGTGTTCTGTTGATTGTATTATTTTCCCTTCTAACATGGTTAAAAGGGAAAATAATAGCATTCTTACTACAGGATGATAACTAAAATGTCCATTGAGGGTATCCTCTTCTTTCTTCTTCCTGCAGGATCTGCGCTGGTGACCGTGGTGACGTCAGCGCAGGTCCTGCTGAATGAAGATAGAAGGACCTTCTATCTTCATTCAGCAGGACCTGCGCTGACGTCACCGCACTCACCACGTGGTGAGCGCGATGACGTCAGCGCAGAGGTCCTGCAGGAAGAAGAAAGATGATGATACCGGCTGTGCAATCAAGTGGATGAGGAGTAGGGATCGACCGATTATCGGTTTTACCGATATTATCGGCCGATATTGAGGATTTTGAACGTTATCGGTATCGGCATCTATTTTGCCGATATACCGATAACGTATTGGGAACACAGAATGCGCTGCTCTCAGCGCGTTCTGTGTTCCCTCCGCAGCACAGGGGAGAAGGAAGCAGTGTCTCCCTCCCCCTGTGCCGCTGCTGCCGCTGCCGCCAATAGCAGGAGAGGAGACAAGAGGAGGGGAGGGGCTGTGGCCGCTGCGCCACCAATGAAGATGAGTCTTTCATTCATATACAGGAGGCGGGAGCTGGCTGCAGAATCACATAGCCGGCTCCCGACCTCTATGAACGGCAGCTGCGGTCCGCGGTAGTTAACCCCTTAGGTGCCACGGATCGCAGCTACCGTTCATAGGGGTCGGGAGCCGGCTATGATTCTGCAGCCAGCTCCCGCCTCCTGTATATGAATGAGAGACTTATGTTCATTGGTGGCGCAGTGCGCCCCCCCAAGCCCCCTTGTATTAATCATTGGTGGCGCAGTGCGCCCCCCACCCCCATTCCAATAGTAAAAACATTGGTGGCGCAGTGCGCCCCCCCCCCCCAGTATTAATCATTGGTGGCAGTGGCCACAGGATCCCCTCTCCCCTCCTCCTCTGATCGGAGACCAGCTGTGTAAGCCTGGGGCTCCGATCGGTTACCATGGCAGCCAGGACGCTATTGAAGCCCTGGCTGCCATGTTCAGCTCCCTGCTGCTGTGTGCACAGAGCACAGAGCAGCAGGGACAGTGTGATCTCCTATTCACCCTGATATAGCTCTATCAGGGTGAATAGGACAAGGGTTCTAGTCCCTAAGGGGGCTAAAAGTTAGTAAAAAAAAAAAACAAACACAAAAATATTAAGTATAAATGAAAAAGATTTTCAAAAAAAATAAAATAATAATACACGTTAACAATAAACATTAATTTTCAGCAGATTTGTGTAGGAAAAAAAATTTTTTCCTCAAAAATAAAAATACCCAGAATATCGGTATAAATTATCGGCTATCGGCCTGAAAGTTGACAAATTATCGGTATCGGCCCTAAAAAATCAATATCGGTCGATCCCTAATGAGGAGAGTTTATTTTTTGTATTTTTCAACCCCTCAATGGACATTTTAGTTAACATTGTGTAGTAAGAATTAGAGTTGTTGCGATACCAAATTTTTGATTCGGTTTCGATACCATGAAAAAGTATTGCGATACTCGATACCATTCGATACCACGCGAAAAAAATAAACAAAAAAAGCCACGTGCATTCCTCATTTTTAAAAATGGCGAATCGCGCAGTTTTTATTTTATTTTTTCTGTTCCGGCATTCACCACCTAGATTTTTTTTTTATATTTTAATAGTTTGGACTTTTCTGACGTGGCGATGTAATATGTTTATTTATATATTTTATATGTGAAATTGGGAAAAGGGGGGTGATTTATACTTCATATTTTAGTGTTTTTTTTTTTTTTCACTTTTTATTTAATAACTATTTCCCCCCTTAGGGGCTAGAACCTGGGATCTTTCATCCCTTTTCCTATTCACCCTGATAGATCTCTATCAGGGTGAATAGGACTCCACACTGTCCCTGCTGCTCTGTGCTTTGTGCACACAGCATCAGGGATGTTACCATGGCAACCAGGGCTTCTGTAGCGTCCTGGCTGCCATGGTAACCGATCGGAGCCCCAGGCTTACACAGCTGGGGCTCCGATCAGAAGCTGCCACTGCACCACCAATGAGGGGGAGTGGAGAGGTCCCTGTGGCCACTGCCACCAATGATTTTAATACTGGAGGGTTGAGAGGGGCCGGCGCACTGTGCCACCAATGATTTTAATGGGATGGGGGGATTGAGGGGGGGGGCACACTGCACCACCAATGATTTTACCCCTTTATACAGGAGGCGGGTACTAGCAGATCAGCGGCAGTTAACTGCCGCTGATCGCAGCTCCCTGTCAGGGGCAGGGTGCCGGCAATGCGATTCTGCTGCCGGCACCCGCCTCCTGTATGTGTTAAAGACTGACTACTGTATATGAGTCCAGACTTTCACTATTAGGCCACACAGAGCGGCGCCCAGCGATGTCTCAGCACTCACCATTTAGTCCTGGGCGCCGCTCCGTTCGCCCGCAGTGCCCCATTACTGTCTCCTCTCCTGCTCCACATGCTGCTGATTACTATCGGAGCGATGGGAGGAGACATCAGCTTCACTAGTGGGCGTTCCTTCTCCCTGGCTGTAGCGCTGTCCAATCGCAGCGCAGGGAAAAGGAACGCCCACTAGTGAAGCTGATGTCTCCTCCCATCGCTCCGATAGTAATCCTATCATTGGTGGCGCAGTGCGCCCGCCCCTCCTCCGCCCCTCCCTTCTCATTGCCGCCCCTCCTCCACCCCCTCTCTTCTCATTGCCGCCCCTCCTACGCCCCTCTCTTCTCATTGCCGCCCCTCCTACGCCCCTCTCTTCTCATTGGTGGCAGCGGCAGCAGCACAGGGGGAGGGAGGACAGCTTCCTTCTCCCCGTGCTGCTGAGAGAGAACATGAGCGCGCCGATAGCAGCGCGCTCATGTTCAGAGATACTAGACTGCGCAGAAGCGCAGCCCAGTATCGAAAAAACGGAAATCCCGGTATCGTATCGATACCGGGACAAAAGTATCGATTGGGTATCGAAATTTCGATACCCGCAACAACCCTAGTAAGAATGCTATTATACTAACCATGTTACAAGGGAAAATAATACAGTAAATTTACTTTAATGGGGTCCGGGGTTGCTCATCATTATTTAGTAACATGATCTCCTAGCAACCATGCGCGAAAATCGCACCGCATCCGCACTATGGGGCCTGCGTTGTGTGAAAAATGCAGAATATAGAACATGCTGTGATTTTCACGCAATGTACAAGTGATGCGTGAAAAACATCACTCATGTACACAGCCCCATTGAAATGAATAGTTCCGGATTCAGTGCGGGTGCAATGCGTTCACCTCACTCGCACTGAAAAAAATCGCCGGTGTGAAAGGGGCCTAAGTGAAAATGGCCAAATTGTGCCCAATTAAGCATTTTCCCTCACCGGTGTCATGTGACTCGTTAGTGTTATAAGGTCTCAGGTGTGAATGGGGAGCAGGTGTGTTAAATTTGGTGTTATCGCTCTCACACTCTCTCATACTGGTCACTGGAAGTTCAACATGGCAGCTCATGGCAAAGAACTCTGAGGATCTGAAAAAAAAGAATGGTTGCTCTACATAAATGATGGTCTAGGCTATAAGAAGATTGCCAACACCCTGAAACTTAGCAGCATGGGGGCCAAGACCATACAGCGGTTAAAAGGGAACCTGTCATCACCTTTACACTGCCCATACTAAACGGCAGTATAAACTAGAGACAGGTGAGTTAATTTCAGCGGTCTGTCATTTATAAGGTAAAAGTAAGTGGTCGACGAGAACCAACATCACAATCATTGCAGACTAGGCCTGGAAAAGAGTCCCGGCCACCTAAGAAGAGTCATGGTTATTCATGAATTCCTGCTCTCCCTGCCCACCTACTGATGATTGAGTCTTCTACCTAGTTTTCTCCCTTTCTGTCTAGGAGAGAACTGCCAATCATCAGCAGATAGGTGAGAGCAGGAGATTATGAATAATCATGACTCTTCTCAGGTAGATGTGACTCTTCTCAGGACTGGGCTGCTATGATTATGATGCTGGTTCTCAGTAACCACTTACTTTTAGCTCATGAGTGACACACCGCTGAAATCAGCATTTCTGTCACTACTTTATGCTGCCCTCAGTGAGGTCAGCATAAAGTTGATGACAGGTTCCCTTTAACAAGGCCTCCCTATGGTCAACCAAAGAAATTGAGTGCACGTGCTCAGCATCATATCCAAAGGTTGCCTTTTCAAAATAGACATAAGAGTGCTGCCAGCATTGCTGCAGAGGTTAAAGCAGGGAGGGGGTCAGCCTATCAGTGCTCACACCATACGCCGCACACTGCATCAAATTGGTCCCAGAAGGAAGCCTCTTCGCAGACGTAATGTTTGTGCAACACCCATGATCCCGCTCATGCGCCCTGGATACACGTCAGCGCCCGCGCAGTGTCCTGGCATCGGCCTCACAGAACTCATTGTGCATGGGCCAGCTTCACAAATGGGCGCTGCACAAACATTACGTCGGAGATGAGCAGTGAATAAATTAGCAGTGGGCCGGTGCTGGGCTCCGAAGTAATATGCGCGGCTGGGCTCCAACTGCCGGAGGGACGTCCCCTTGGGCTCCTTATTGAGGTACTTTGCATATTAATAAAACAGATTTTATAGACCAAATAAAAGACACAGGGCAGAAATACTACTATATTTTAATGTAAATCGTGGAGACTGATGTGGTGATGTTAATAGCTCAGTAAGTAAAATCCAGCTGACAGTGTCCCTTTAAGGCAGTGCTGGAAAATACTGGCTGGGAGTGGCCACATATAATATTGACACTTTGAGCACAATTTGCCCATTTTCACTTAGGGTGTTGAGATTGTTTTAGACATTAATGGGTGTGTTGAGTTATTTTGAGAGCACACCAAATTTACACTGTTCTACAAGCGGTACACTGACTACTTTACATTGTATCAAAGTGTCATATCTTAAGTGTTGTCCCATGAAAAGATATAATAAATATATTTACAAAAATGTGAGGGGTGTACTCACTTTTGTGAGATACTCTATATCCAGGTTCAGTCCAGAACCCGGACAACCCCTTTAAAAGGAGTTGTCCGCTTTTTTTATATTGATGACCTATTCTCAGGACCAGGTAAACAATGAAGAGAAGGAGGCGCTTGTATCTTGATGACCAATCCTGAGGATAGGTCATCAATATAAAAATAAAATAAAGCGGACAACCCCTAAAGAAATGCCTTAAATACAAAACCCCAAAAATGCTTTTCTAAATCCACTCCATTTACAATTTTTTTTCCAGCTTCCCAATACATTGTCGGGAATATTAAATGGTGCCATTGGAATGTACAACTTGTCCCACAAATAATAAACTCTCATGTGGCCGTTTGAAAGGAAAAGTAAAAAAAAATAAAAAATTGAATGGCCCTTGGAAGGCAGGGAAGAAAAAAAAAAGATAAAAAAAAAAAAAAAAAAAAGGGTCTGGTTTTGGAAGGATTAATATTGTTTGTACTTCACCCAAGCATTAATAATCTACAAATCAAGCTTTGAAAATGACATGAAAGCAGTCCCATTCAAATGTAATTCTTGGATTGATGAGAGGTAGTGTTCAGATGTGTGTATTGTCAGGCTAATCAGAGGTTGCTGTCACAATGCTGGTCTACAGACATTGTCACTAAGGAAGGAAGGCAGCCAGACCAGTGCAGAGAGTACCCCCTCACAGACACTGTTTCTAATTCTGTATAAAAGGTACATGCACAGCGTAAGGCCTCATTCACACATCAAGGCATCAGTGACATGGTTCCATGGACAATCCTCAATGCGCCTGCGCCGGGTGTAGATGTGACGTCTGAGGATGAAGCGGCCGAGTGAGTGGCCGCCTCTCAGTGCGCCTGCGCCGATTGAAGATAGGTACGGCCGCGGCGCAGGCGCCAGATATTGAATGAAAACAGGCAGGGCCAGCGGAGAAAGATCCCGTCCGCTGGCCCTGTCAATCAACAAGCAGAGGGGGCGTCATTACCATCGGAGGATGCGGCTGCTACCAGCAAGTAGCCGCCCTACTTGCTGGTAGCAAGGTAATTTACATATTATAAAAATAGGGTTTTAGCAAATTCTACTGAACCAAAATTCTTATTTTACTTATGTATAGATAAATCGCAGTGTAGGGGTTCTTATTAAGCAAAAAAAAAAAAAAAACGGTTTAGTGGGCTGACAGAAGCCCTTTAAAATATATTTGCTTCGTTTCAGCTGAAGTCACGCGAGACTTCAGTGAATGAATTCGGTAATCACTTCTGTGTCTTTAAAAACATTTTAAAATAGCAATCCGTAGTCGAGTTTGGTACCAAGGTACCAGCCAGTACCAAACCCGACTTCAGATTGCTAATTATAAATGTTTTAAAAGATGCCATTCATTCACTGAAGTCTTGCATGACTTTGGCTGAAACTAATATCTCCGTACAGCATTAAAATAAAAAAAGTGTTTGACCGAAGCGAACTGGGATCCCTATATTCCAAGCGCTCATAGTGATCTACGATTATGGTCTACTTCCCTGTACTCACAGCATCATTTCACTGCTAGATACTGAGGATATACCGTATGCACATGGCAGTGTTGTTAATGCACATTTTCTCTGTGGATTTTCGCCTTTCCATGCATTGCAAAAGGTGAAATCTGCACTGAAAGTCCTCACAAACAATACGTCGCGGCTCTCATCAATCGGCACAGCAAGTAGTTTCTGCTCTGTCTACATGAGATTCAGAAAATCTCTACTTCCTAGCTAGTACTGTATTACACTGCAGGTTTTCAGCACAGACATACTGTATATGTGTAATACACACCATGTGCATATACCTAGGCCTGCAGTTGGCCTCGAGCTCACAGCATCATATGATGCAGTGATTTTGGCTCACATGAGCCATGGTCGGGCCGAGAAATGGGTGTCACGTGGAGCGCATTTCACAGACCCCCACATGGCCATGTGAGAGCGGTCTAAAGTTTTGCAGTTTTTTCTTATTCATCTCTACACTAACTTCACATGCTATTATTTATAGCTACCAGGAAAATGTAACATGACTAAAGCCCAGAGCCTGAAGGATTAGAAGGAACACCATACATTGTGCCACTCAGCCCATGGCATCCTCCCAGCATAGTTAGGACTTCACATCTGTCCAGGATTTTGATAGATAGCCTGAGGATAGGCAATCAGATCAGCGGGGATTCTGAGGATAGGCCATCAACCCTTGACAATCCCTTTAAGGGTACAGCCACACATTAAGATTTTCTGTAGTTTTTAAGCCATAATTAGGTGTGGATCATAAAAGGAGAGAACTATTAAGGACAGACATGAATTTTTCTTTTTTTTTATCCATTTCTGGTTTTCACTTCAGAAACTGCATCAATGAACCTGAATGTGGGGCCATACACTAAAGCATATCTGTATTTTGAGGTAATTTTTCAGAATAAGCTGCCATGTGGTATACCTGAGTACACTATATCTGAGCAGGCTCCATTTGTAATTCCCAGTTGTCTCTGACCTGGTGGGTGGAAATTAGCGGTTACCATGTCTGCCCATAGAGTATACAGTTGCTTCCCAACTCCCACTTACTTAGATTCACTCAGAAGCACCACATAGGACATTGTACAGAAGTACTGTGCAGTAGTGATGTGAATACAGCTTTTGGGGTGACATATAATGGTGCATTCGCATGGAAGATTTTGTGAGCGTACGGTCATTCATTTGCTTGTGGGAGATTTCAAAAACATGTCAAAAAAGAACATTTTCTTTTTTTTTGTTGAAACTGCAGTGGGTGTCTGCATGAAGATTGGCCCCACTGAATGGGTCTAAGTCCATGAGCAAATCTGCAGCATGCAAAATGCAAAACTACAGCGGGAACCCCAGAGTCAGCCTTAGCTTTCCACCATCATTTCCAAGGCAGATTTCTCCAGTGAGATGACTTCTGTAAAGTGTTTTGAACAAACCAAAAAGAGGTACCTATTATTAGACTTAGTGGCCAGCGTGGAAACTGCAGGATTTAAAAAAAAAATTAAATATAGTTAGCGATATAGAGAATATGTTTAAAATATCATTTTGATTTAGACAGTATGCCATTTTCTGATGGCACAGTCAAAATTCTGAATAAACATTAGTTCAACAAAAGGGGGCTGATAACTACAGAACAAGGCATTTTCTCTGATAAGACATATTACAAAGTTTCTTCTATTCACTTGTACTATTGATTTATGCAAAGTTGTTTAAGGGTCTCTAACCAGTATCCAAAAAAAATTAAAAAGAAATAAAAAACAAATTACGGCATCCTTTCTACCCATCAATTATTGTCCATCATTGCCTGAAGAGATGGTAAACTGTTCCATATAGAAATATACTTATATCTCATAATAATATCTATTATTATTTATTTTAGGGCTATTAATTCCAGAGCATTGTTCATATAAAAGTCATATGCATACATAATATCAAACAAAAACAAGTGCAAAAGCCATGAACCTATTAACAGACTGGTGCAGTGAACAGGACCCTGTCTGCAAGGGCTTACTATCTACTTTCTCCAGCAGTCTACTACTCATGTATTGAGCAGAAAGGGACATGAGGGGAAGCACAACAGTTCCATGACAGAAACCTGGAATAATCGCATGAGATACACCGCTAATAGAAGGGTGTGGCAGCAGACTGTCCCCAAACAAAAATGCAGGTGTGAAAAAGCTATCTGCAAGAAGTCCGGAAGATTTTGATATTCCAAAGAAGAGATAAAAGACTTGGTGTCATTATTGGCCTTTACACTGCCCAAACATCGGGGAGATCAATGCTAACAAGAGTTTGTAGGACTAATCCGGTGGTGCAGAATATTGGGATCTTATATCTAAATAATCCTAAATCATCTTTTGCCGGCAGCAGAACATACCGTCTAAACAGCAAACAATGACTCATGTGCCCACAGAAGATGTAAGCACGAGTTGAACTCAGTCCTTTAAAGATTGCTGCAACTGTTATAAAAAAGTGTAAGTACAAAAGTTGCAGCAAAAACTCAAAAACAGCCCCCACCCCCAAAAACGTATACCCTCAGGCTTCTTTCACACATGGGGCAGAGTAGTCCAGTAGGCCGTACCAGCAAAGAACTGCCTGCTGGAATTCTTTGGATACGCCATAGAAGGATAGTGCCAAGTGCCCACCGGACCCCAAATACAGTCCACTGACTTGCAATGGCCTCAGGTTGCGATGGTTTTATTAAGACCCCCCCCCGGGTGACTGGGATCCAAAGTGATATATACATTCCATATCCTTCTGTAGAATCTGCCAATCACAATCGCCCTTTCTCGGTGAAGGATGAACAACATCAAGTGCTGAAAATCTAAGCACGCTTGGGTCCCCATTATGAAATTCCCATACATGATTTGCCACTGGGGTATCATTCTTCTTAATCACATCATTGATGTGTTCACATACCCTGCTCCTGAATTCTCTAAAGGTTTTACCTATATAATCCAGAAGACAGGGTCATAAATCATCCCTTTACTTCTGCAATTCATAAAGTCCGTGATGAAATATCTGGTATTGGTTACTGAACATACATTATATTTAGCAGACACCATAAAGTCACCATCTGCCACGGCGGAACATACCAAGGAGTTTTCTAACCAACCATGTACCAGTTTGTATTGGGCGACAGTAGTCACTATGACTAAGGACTTGTCTTATGTGTATTGCTTTTGTGCTAATTTGTCTTCAATCCTCATTTTTCCTTATTTCAGGTTGACATTTTAAGGGCTCCAGAACAAATGATCAATTTTCCATTAAGTTATAGACTCAACATACAATGCTTGTTCCGGAACCAATTAATATTGTATTTAGAGGGACAACTGTAATGGGCAGCACAGTGGCTCAGTGGTTAGCACTGTCGCCTTGCAGTGCTGGGGTCCTAGGTTCAAATCCGACCAAGGACAACATCTGCATGGAGTTTGTAGGTTCTCCCTGTGTTTGCGTGGGGGTACTCCGGTTTCCTCCTACATTACATGGATAGGGAGCTTAAATTGTGAGCCCTGTTGGGGACAACATGTGATGCTAATGTCTATAAGGCGCTGTGGAATATAGTAGCGCTACATAAGCGAGTATAAAAAATCAACTGCACTAAAATGGGATCTGACAGGAATCTGGCTGCTGCATCTATGCCGAGATTGGAAGAAAGACGAGACAGAGGGGATATGATAGAAACTTTTAAATACATAAAGAGAATCAACAAGGTAAAAGAGGAAAGAATATTTAAAAGAAAAACTGCTACAAGAGGACATAGTTTTAAATTAGAGGGGCAAAGGTTTAAAAGTAATATCAGGAAGTATTACTTTACTGAGAGAGTAGTGGATGCATGGAATAGCCTTCCTGCAGAAGTCGTAGCTGCAAATACAGTGAAGGGGTTTAAGCATGCATGGGATAGGCATAAGGCCATCCTTCATATAAGATAGGGCCAGGGGCTATCCATAGTATTCAGTATATTGGGCAGACTAGATAGGCCAAATGGTTCTTATCCGCCGACACATTCTATGTTTCTATGGATTCCCATTATAGTCAATGGGCTCCAGTAAACAGCAGTATCCGGCTAGGCTGGATCTGTAGCACTCCAGTAGGCTGTTCCTCTGCCAGAACTGCCCATCCAATTGCTCCGTCGCATGTGTGAAACTATCCTTAAAGCTCACACGCATATGGGTTTTACGTGTCTGTTTTTTGTTTTTAGCTGAAATCAGGCTGCCATAGAGGCCCATGAGGACTTTTCTGCCACATTTTCAGGCTGTCCCTCAGAAGCAATGATTCATGCACTGGACACTGCTGCTCATAGACATCAGCAGAGAACAGAGAAAGTAAGAGAGTAAGGCCGAATGCACACGGCCGAGAGCGGTCCGTGGTATGCCGGGCTGGATTCCTGTTCAGAGCAGGAGCGCACGGCGTCATTGGTTGCTATGACGCCGTGCGCTTCATGTCGCCGCTGCCTAAGGGCTCTTTCAGACGAGCGTGTTCTGTACGGAAATCACGTTTGGTGTGTGAGCGTGATTAACCGTTATGGACCTTTCTCGTTTTGCAGAAGTGCACAGCATTATACTGATTTATAATGCTGTGTGTCTCTACATGACCTGTATCTACTGAATTGTAGTGACAGCATTATGTAAGTATAAGGCCTCATGCACACGACCGTTGTGTGCATCCGTGGCTGTTGTGCCGTTTTCCGTTTTTTTTTTCGCGGACCCACTGACTTTCAATAGGTCCGTGGAAAAATCGGAAAATGCACCGTTTTGCAGCCGCATCCGTGATCCGTATTTCCTGTCCGTCAAAAAAATAGGACCTGTCCTATTTTTATGACGGACAACGGTTCACGGACCCATTCAAGTCAATGGGTCCGTGAAAGAACACGGATGCACACAAGATTGGCATCCGCAGGTTACTTTCATACAGACGGATCCTCTCTCCCCCCCCCCCCCCCCGATCATTGGTGGCAGCGGAGAGTTCCGATCGGAGTCCCAGTTTAATCGCTCTGGGGCTCCGATCGGTAACCATGGCAACCAGGACGCTACTGCAGGCCTGGTTGCCATGGTTACTTAGCAATATTACAATATTAGAAGCATCATACTTACCTGCTGCGCTGTCTGTGACCGGCCGGGAGCTCCTCCTACTGGTAAGTGACAGATCATTAAGCAATGCGCCGCACAGACCTGTCACTTACCAGTAGGAGGAGCTCCCGGCCGGTCACAGACAGCGCAGCAGGTAAGTATGATGCTTCTAATATTGTAATATTGCTAAGTAACCATGGCAACCAGGCCTGCAGTAGCATCCTGGTTGCCATGGTTACCGATCAGAGCCCCGGCGATTAAACTGGGACTCCGATCGGAACTCTCCGCTGCCACCAATGATCGGAAGAGGGGGGGGGGAGGCCGCACACTGGCCACCAATGATATTACAATAGAGGGAGGGAGGGGGGGCCGCACACTGGCCACCAATGATAATACAATGGAGGGAGGGAGGGGGGGCCGGGGGTGGGAGCCGCACACTGGCCACCAATGATATTCAAACTGGGGAGGGAGGGGGTCTGCCCCCTGCTGCCTGGCAGCCCCTGATCTCTTACAGGGGGCTATGATATGCGCAATTAACCCCTCAGGTGCAGCACCTGAGGGGTTAATTGTGCGGATCACAGCCCCCTGTAAGAGATCGGGTGCTGCCAGGCAGCAGTCATGTACACAGTTCGTAGTATATTCTAACTAGAAGCGTCCCCATCACTATGGGAACGCCTCTGTGTTAGAATATACTGTCGGATATGAGTTTCACGATCTAACTCATATCCGACAGTATATTCTAACATAGAGGCGTTCCCATGGTGATGGGGACGCTTCAAGTTAAAATATACCATCGGATTGGAGAAAACTCTGATCCGATGGTATAATAGGGACTCCTGACTTTACATTGAAAGTCAATGGGGGACGGATCCATTTGAAATTGCACCATATTGTGTCAACGTCAAACGGATCCGTCCCCATTGACTTGCATTGTAATCCAGGACGGATCCGTTTGGCTCCGCACGGCCAGACGGACACCAAAACGACTTTTTTTTTCATGTCCGTGGATCCTCCAAAAATCATGGAAGACCCACGGACGAAAAAACGGTCACGGATCATGGACCAACGGAACCCCGTTTTGCGGACCGTGAAAAAATACGGTCGTGTGCATGAGGCCCAATTCTGTAATAAGGTCAGGCAGAGACACACACCATTATAAATCAGTACAATGTCATGCGCTCCTGCAAAACGAGCAGGGGAAATCAGGCTAACAGATTGAACGTGATTTCCGCACAAGACACGCTTATCTGAAAGAGGCCTAAGGCATCAATTGTAGATTTCTAGGCACTCCTGGGATTTGTCCAGCCCCACTATGATGTAAACTCTAACTTCAAGTAAATACAAGATAAGGAAACGTTAAATATTTGCAAACTTGCAGAACATTATATGGAGATTATATCTATGTAAACTGAAGTCACCATGTAATCTTCATTCTCCAGGTATCTGGCTTGACATGGTGCTCAGGTGGCTCAGTTCACATGACAAAAGGCATTAGCTATACCTGCAGACAACACACTTGTCTACATCCAATAATCACCATGGAACAGGCCTTCTTTTTGAAATGTTTCAATTTGGAAGCTTTTTGTGGCAGTTTTCTCAGCCCAGATGTGAATCCAACAGAAAGGAATAAGCTCCATTCTATTTCTCACTCCATTCCAACCCACTTCTGTCTTTGGTTCAAAAAACTGCCACAAAAAGCTGTGTGTAACCTTTATACATGGGTGCACAACCTTTTCTTCTCCAAGGGCCACATTGTCAGACTGAATCAATCCAAAGGGCTGTAATAAAACTTAAATCATTATTTTACTCACTTATATAGTGCTGACATATTCTGCAGCACTTTACAGATATGAAAGGGGTTTTCTGAGACTTATATACTGATGACCTGGCCTCTGGATAGGTCATCAGTAGCTAATCGGTGGGGGTCCGCCACCCAGGACCCCCAACAATCAACTGTTTGAGAAGGCACTGGAGATTACAGTAGTGCCGCAGCCTTCTCGCAGCTTAGCCTAGGCCAGTGATGGCTAACTGTGGTAAAACTACAACTCGCTTGCCTGTTGTCAGAACTCCATAGAAATTAATGGAGCATGCTGGGAGGCGTAGTTTTACCACAGTTGGAGTGCCGGAGGTTAAACATCACTGCCCTAGGCCATGCGACGTCACACTCATCGGACACATGGTCTAGACGTAGCTCAGCCCCACTGAAGTGAATGGGGCTGAGCTGCAATACCATGCACAGCCACTGCATAATGTCTGGAGCTGTGCTTGGTGAGGTGAGAGATGGCCGCTGCGCTACTGTGAACATTGGTGCCTTCTCAAACAGCTGATTGGCCTAGGTCCCGTGTGTCGGGCCTAGGGTTGTCACGATACCAAAATTTTTATTCGATTTCGATACCATAAAAAAGTATTGCGATACTCTATACCATTCGATATCACGCGAAAAAAATATAACACCAAAAAAAGCTGCGTGCATTTCGCATTTTATGGAACGTCCGGCTCATAATCGAACAGTCCTATCCAGTTCTATTTATTTTTTCTGTTACAGAGTTCACCGCATAGGAGATTTTTTAAAATATTTTAATGGTTTGGACTTTTCGGACGTGGTGATATGTAATATGTTTATTTATTTATTGTTTATATATTTTAAAGGGCTCATGCACACGAACGTATCCGTTAGTTTTTTTTTTTGCGGACTGTATGCGGAACCATTCACTTCCATTTTTTTTTGCGGAACCATTGAAGGTACTCCGTGTGCATTCCGTTTCCGTATTTCCGTTCGGCGGCAGAATCACATAGCTGGCACCCGGCCTCTATGACAGGGAGCTGTGATCAGTGGCAGTTAACCCCTCAGGGCACCACCGCTGATGGCAGCTTTCTGTCACAGAGGTCAGGTGCCGGCTATGTGATTCTGCCACAGGCACCCGCCTCCTGTATCTGTATTAATTGGTTACTTATCTTCATTGGTGGCGCAGTAGCCACAGCCCCTCCCCTCCTCCACCCCTCTCATTGGTGGCAGCAGCAGCACAGGGGGGAGGGAGAGACTGCTTCCTTCTCCCCTGTGCTGCTGAGGGAACATGGCTCTCAGCGCGTGGCATGTTCTGTGATACTAGGCTGACCAGTAGCGCAGCCTAGTATCGGTAAAAGGCAAATCCCGGTATTGAATGGATACCGGTAACAAAAGTACGAGCCCCCACTGATCAGCTAATGATGACCTATCCAGAGGATGTCATCAGTATAAAAGTCTCAGAAAACCCCTTTAACATCACTCACTGTCCCCAATTGAGCTCACAATCTAGCTTCCTCATCATTATGTCTTTAGATTGTGGGAAGAATACACAAACTCCATGAAGATGTTGTCCTTAGGTGAAATTACCCGATGAAACATTTATGACACATGAAATATATTCCACAAATGTGTGATAGGTGCTGGTCCCACTTCCAGAACTCCCACCTGTTGGGAGAATAGGGGGTCCCCTTTTTATCCATTCATACATTTGCATGTGGTGCTTTCCATTGTGGTTTGTGTGTCTGAGTACTCTCATAAACTACAATGATGATAGCCATGCTCATACATGCCCACCTCATCTAGTCTAGTCTGGGATGCCACAGAGGGACCAAGAGACCTCCATTCTGCCACTATATGGTGTCCCAGAGATCTAGTACACTGTGTACATTCCTCTTTCTGAAGTCTGTGCCACTCCTCTTCTATCAGACATGGAAGAGACGTAAGCAGCCAACAGACATAGACAAGCATGGTTGGGGGCCACAAAGAATGCCATCGAGGACTGCATGTGGCCCCCAAGCCGCATGTGGTGCCCCCTCGCGATATGTGAACACATCAATATTTCATGTTCATGCTTTTATGTACTTGAATATAAAAACAGAGCTCAGTTTTGCAAGTAACTCCAGACGTGGTGAAACTATGCCTCCAAGCATGCATACTTGCCCTGCTGTAGTCGAAACATCCATAGAAATGAATAGATCATGCCGGGATTTGTAGTTTCCCAACAACAGGAATGCTGAAGGTTTCTGACTCTTGTCTTAGGGAATATTCACATATAGCGGTTGAGGAACAGTCAAAATGAACCCTCGGGGTTCACAGGGTTCACAGGTTTCACATTTTCTCTAGGTGTTTGAGGTTGAATCTACATGTAGATGTTGATGTGCAGTTAAAACGGCACCAAAATTGCATTAAAAAAAGCTGGGGGCTTTGCCATGGCACAGGGATGCATAGGCCACATGGATTTGTATAAATACAAAACATGTAGAACAAATATATCCTTAACCCCTTAAGGACCCGCGCTGTACATGTATGGCGCAGCTGGACGTGACGTGACAGGTTCCCTTTAACTCTACTATGCTACCCTCACTGAGCGTTTCTAAACGTTCATTGTGTTACCCTAAACATATAAATTACACTTTTAATTTCAATTGCGGACGAATTCAATAAGTATTATGCATTTTTGTACTTCCCGCCTTTTATGCAAATTAACATAAGAGTCATATTTACTTGTGTGACCAGAGAAGAGTCATATTTTCAAGCTCTGACTCATCTCAGGTTAATTTGCATATGTATCAAATCGTTTTTTTTACACAATAAAAGCACACAGAGCTATGGGGACTGGGTATTGCGGATGTGCTAGCGGCCATCTAGCAACCCATGTCCTCAGCTCTATACACAAAATCCAGGTGACAGATTCCCTTTAAGGACCATCTCCGTACATGTAGGGCAGGTGCTGGGGCAGGATCGCGGGGGAATCGGGGCAGGATCGCGGGGGAATCGGGGCACAATGGCTGCTCTTACCGGCAGGTATCCATGCCGGGTAAGAGCAGCATCTTTCCGCCCCCCCTGCAGCTCCAAGTGCTGCTATTGGCCAGTCAATGAAGACCGGCACATCGCAGCGCCGGAAGCAGAAGGAAGCTGCAGAGCGGGGCGGGGGGTCATGGGGAAGTGACCATTGCTGAACTAGTCAGCACCGGTCTCCTCCGAGGTCAGGCAGGAGACTCCAGCGTTTGGTATTCCCTGCCAGCGCTGCGATTGGCTGGAACAACGCATTCTAGCTGTGACTGCATGCAGAGAGGTTCTGTGCTTCTCTGTGCTGCTTGCTGGGACTTGTGGTGCACCACCACTGAAAGAAGAAAAGAATATCTGGAATTTCTGCACTGATTTTTTTTTTTCCAATTGCATCTGTTCCAGATCCCCAAACCAGCCACCATCCCTGTCCCTGTCCCTTCCCGCACCCCCCTCCCTACCCCCCAGCCCACCCGTCTTTTTTTACGGACGCCACTTGGTAAATTTTTTTTTTTTTTTTTTACACTTTTCCAGCTCTGCACCACTTTTTCTGTGTGCGAGCTGTGCCCGCCAAGTGCTGATCAGTCCATAATCCATTGTTCAGCACCTGGGGCTCATTTTTTTGGTGCAGATTTTTTTAATATATATATATAGAATTTTTAGATAGTGTTATTTTTTTTTGTATCTGCAGTAAATTTTATACTATAGTGTCTGCACAGATGCACCAAACATCCGATTACGTGCGTTCTGTAGCCCTGAGCACCAATATGTACCATTTGTTTTACTGGTCGCTTTTGTGCATAGTTTTCTTCTTTTTTTATATATAAATCTCCATATACATATATATATATATATATATATATATATAGAATTCAATTTTAGTTTAGGTAGTGTTAGTGTAGATTTTTGCACACACGCAACATCTTTGTGTGTGCAACCTGCATTTTTTTCTTTTTTAAATTTTTTTCTCTATATTTCAAATTTATTACAAGCCCCTTCACGTGTGAAAACACAAATTACACACCCCTCACACTAAATAAAGGTTTACATATTGCACACGTCACACCCCTATAAAATAAAAAAGGCCCGTCCGTCACAACAAGTATACTCAGCTGAAGAAGCATACGCCATGTTTGCCTCCGATACAGAGTCTGCCAGTGAGGGAGAAGAGGATGCCACTTTCCTCTACTCCTCTACCCCATCATCATCATCATCATCATCATCTGATGAGGAACCCTCTAGAAGGCACCCCAGAACAACAGCTGAAGCAGCCTCCCAAAGTGAGCCCATATGGACCACGCCCCTTGACAATTATCAGCCTCAAATTCTGGATTTTGAGGGCAGCTCCCGAATACAGACTGTGCGGGCTTCACTGAACTAGATTTTTTTTAAATCTTCTTCTCTGAAGATTTTGTAAATTTAATGGTGGCCCAACAATTTATTGATCAGAACCCTACATCAGCATGCTCTAGACCCCTCAGTTGGACCCCAGTAAGTGCAGCAGAGATGATGAAGTTTTGGGGACTCATGCTGCATATGGGCGTTGTAAAGAAGCCAAACGTTAGACAATATTGTAGTTCAGACATTTTCTACCAGACTCCAATTTACAGTAACACCATGACCCGGAAGCGATTTGAGTCAATTAGAAAATTCCTACACTACAACGACAATGCACAGTGCCCACCCCAAAACGACCCAACATTTGACCGTCTGTTAAAGGTTAGGCCTGTCATTGACCACTTTAACACCAGGTTTGCTGCGGTGTACAACCCAGATAAAAATCTCTGTGCAGATGAGTCCCTATTACTTTTCAAAAGGGAGGATTAGATTCTGCCAGTACCTGCCTAGCAAACGGGCAAGGTATGGCATAAAGATTTCCAAACTTTGTGAGAGTAGCTCCGGGTACACTCACAAGTTCCGCATTTATGAAGGGAAAGATTCCTAGATAGAACCCCCAGAATTCCCCCCCATCATAGGAGTTAGTGGGAATATTGTGTGGGACTTACTGCACCCACTGCTAGATAAGGGTTACCACCTCTATGTGGATAATTATTATACCATCATACCCCTATTCATGTCGCTAACTGATCTTTGCGGCACAGTGCGCAAAAATCAGAGAGGTCTCCCTATATCCCTGGTAGGGCAACCACTGAGAATGGGTTTATGTAGGGCTCACCTCCATAAGAACATGCTGGTGGTTAAGTACAAGGACAAGAGGGACGTCCTTGTACTGACCACCATTCACACTAACACCAGCTCCCCTCCTCCTGTACGAGGTACCACAACCACTACCCCCAAACCAGTTTGTATCCTAGACTACACCAGGCACATGGGAGGGGTGAATCTTTCAGATAAACTTCTGAAGCCCTACAGTGCCACACAAAAAACGAAAGTGTGGTACAAAAAGCTGGCCGTTCACATGGTTTAGGTGGCAATGTGCAATGCGTACGTGCTATTTCAATCTGCAGGCCACACAGGAGCTTTCCTTCAGTTCCAAGAGGTGATTATCAAGGCCCTAATCTTTTAAAGCCAGGCCGAGGAGTGTCCCAGTACTTCAGGAAGTCAAGCGGCTCGTGTTGTACCAAGGCAACATTTTCCAGGTCAAGTCCCCCAGACAGCAAGGAAGGGAAGTACCCAAAAAAGATGCAGGGTGTGTTCCAACAGGGGGATAAGGAAAGACACCATTTACCACTGCAAAACCTGCCCTGAAAAACCTGGCCTGTGCATGCAGGCGTTTTAACCACCTCCGGACCGCCTAACGCAGGATCGCGTTCCGGAGGTGGCAGCGCTGCGCACAGTCACGCATATACGCGTCATCTCGCGAGACGCGAGATTTCCTGTGAACGCGCGCACACAGGCGCGCGCGCTCACAGGAACGGAAGGTAAGAGAGTTGATCTCCAGCCTGCCAGCGGCGATCGTTCGCTGGCAGGCTGGAGATGTGTTTTTTTTAACCCCTAACAGGTATATTAGACGCTGTTTTGATAACAGCGTCTAATATACCTGCTACCTGGTCCTCTGGTGGTCCCCTTTGTTTGGATCGACCACCAGAGGACACAGGTAGCTCAGTAAAGTAGCACCAAGCACCACTACACTACACTACACCCCCCCCCGTCACTTATTAACCCCTTATTAGCCCCTGATCACCCCTAATCACCCCTGATCACCCCATATAGACTCCCTGATCACCCCCCTGTCATTGATTACCCCCCTGTCATTGATCAACCCCCTGTAAAGCTCCATTCAGACGTCTGCATGATTTTTACGGATCCACTGATAGATGGATCGGATCCGCAAAACGCATCCGGACGTCTGAATGAAGCCTTACAGGGGCATGATCAATGACTGTGGTGATCACCCCATATAGACTCCCTGATCACCCCCCTGTCATTGATTACCCCTCTGTCATTGATTACCCCCCTGTAAAGCTCCATTCAGATGTCCGCATGATTTTTACGGATGCACTGATACATGGATCGGATCCGCAAAACGCATCCGGTCGTCTGAATGAAGCCTTACAGGGGCATGATCAATGACTGTGGTGATCACCCCCCTGTCATTGATTACCCCCCTGTAAAGCTCCATTCAGATGTCCGCATGATTTTTACGGATGCACTGATAGATGGATCGGATCCGCAAAACGCATCCGGACGTCTGAATGAAGCCTTACAGGGGCATGATCAATGACTGTGGTGATCACCCCATATAGACTCCCTGATCACCCCCCTGTCATTGATTACCCCCCTGTCATTGATTACCCCCCTGTAAAGCTCCATTCAGATGTCCGCATGATTTTTACGGATGCACTGATAGATGGATCCGATCCGCAAAACGCATCCGGACGTCTGAATGAAGCCTTACAGGGGCATGATCAATGACTGTGGTGATCACCCCATATAGACTCCCTGATCACCCCCCTGTAAAGCTCCATTCAGATGTCCGCATGATTTTTACGGATGCACTGATACATGGATCGGATCCGCAAAACGCATCCGGTCGTCTGAATGAAGCCTTACAGGGGCATGATCAATGACTGTGGTGATCACCCCCCTGTCATTGATTACCCCCCTGTAAAGCTCCATTCAGATGTCCGCATGATTTTTACGGATGCACTGATAGATGGATCCGATCCGCAAAACGCATCCGGACGTCTGAATGAAGCCTTACAGGGGCATGATCAATGACTGTGGTGATCACCCCATATAGACTCCCTGATCACCCCCCTGTCATTGATCACCCCCCTGTCATTGATTACCCCCCTGTAAAGCTCCATTCAGATGTCCGCATGATTTTTACGGATGCACTGATAGATGGATCGGATCCGCAAAACGCATCCGGACGTCTGAATGAAGCCTTACAGGGGCATGATCAATGACTGTGGTGATCACCCCATATAGACTCCCTGATCACCCCCCTGTCATTGATCACCCCCCTGTCATTGATTACCCCCCTGTAAAGCTCCATTCAGATGTCCGCATGATTTTTACGGATGCACTGATAGATGGATCGGATCCGCAAAACGCATCCGGACGTCTGAATGAAGCCTTACAGGGGCATGATCAATGACTGTGGTGATCACCCCATATAGACTCCCTGATCACCCCCCTGTAAAGCTCCATTCAGATGTCCGCATGATTTTTACGGATGCACTGATACATGGATCGGATCCGCAAAACGCATCCGGTCGTCTGAATGAAGCCTTACAGGGGCATGATCAATGACTGTGGTGATCACCCCCCTGTCATTGATTACCCCCCTGTAAAGCTCCATTCAGATGTCCGCATGATTTTTACGGATGCACTGATAGATGGATCCGATCCGCAAAACGCATCCGGACGTCTGAATGAAGCCTTACAGGGGCATGATCAATGACTGTGGTGATCACCCCATATAGACTCCCTGATCACCCCCCTGTCATTGATCACCCCCCTGTCATTGATCACCCCCCTGTCATTTATCACCCCCCTGTCATTTATCACCCCCCTGTCATTTAGCACCCCTCTGTAAGGCTCCATTCAGATATTTTTTTGGCCCAAGTTAGCAGAATTTTTTTTTTTTTTTCTTACAAAGTCTCATATTCCACTAACTTGTGTCAAAAAATAAAATCTCACATGAACTCACCATACCCCTCACGGAATCCAAATGCGTAAAATTTTTTAGACATTTATATTCCAGACTTCTTCTCACGCTTTAGGGCCCCTAGAATGCCAGGGCAGTATAAATACCCCACATGTGACCCCATTTCGGAAAGAAGACACCCCCAGGTATTCCGTGAGGGGCATATTGAGTCCATGAAAGATTGAAATTTTTGTCCCAAGTTAGCGGAACGGGAGACTTTGTGAGAAAAAAATTAAAAATATCAATTTCCGCTAACTTGTGCCAAAAAAAAAAAATTTCTATGAACTCGCCATGCCCCTCATTGAATACCTTGGGGTGTCTTCTTTCCAAAATGGGGTCACATGTGGGGTATTTATACTGCCCTGGCATTCTAGGGGCCCCAAAGCGTGAGAAGAAGTCTGGTATCCAAATGTCTAAAAATGCCCTCCTAAAAGGAATTTGGGCACCTTTGCGCATCTAGGCTGCAAAAAAGTGTCACACATCTGGTATCGCCGTACTCAGGAGAAGTTGGGGAATGTGTTTGGGGGTGTCATTTTACATATACCCATGCTGGGTGAGAGAAATATCTTGGTCAAATGCCAACTTTGTATAAAAAAATGGGAAAAGTTGTCTTTTGCCAAGATATTTCTCTCACCCAGCATGGGTATATGTAAAATGACACCCCAAAACACATTCCCCAACTTCTCCTGAATACGGCGATACCACATGTGTGACACTTTTTTGCAGCCTAGGTGGGCAAAGGGGCCCATATTCCAAAGAGCACCTTTCGGATTTCACAGGTCATTTACCTACTTACCACACATTAGGGCCCCTGGAAAATGCCAGGGCAGTATAACTACCCCACAAGTGACCCCATTTTGGAAAGAAGACACCCCAAGGTATTCCGTGAGGGGCATGGCGAGTTCCTAGAATTTTTTATTTTTTGTCACAAGTTAGTGGAAAATGCTTATTTTTTTTTTTTTATTTTTTTTTCATACAAAGTCTCATATTCCACTAACTTGTGACAAAAAATAAAAACTTCCATGAACTCACTTTGCCCATCAGCGAATACCTTGGGGTCTCTTCTTTCCAAAATGGGGTCACTTGTGGGGTAGTTATACTGCCCTGGCATTCTAGGGGCCCAAATGTGTGGTAAGGAGTTTGAAATCAAATTCTGTAAAAAATGACCTGTGAAATCCGAAAGGTGCTCTTTTGAATATGGGCCCCTTTGCCCACCTCGGCTGCAAAAAAGTGTCACACATCTGGTATCTCCGTAATCGGGAGAAGTTGGGGAATGTGTTTTGGGGTGTCATTTTACATATACCCATGCTGGGTGAGAGAAATATCTTGGCAAAAGACAACTTTTCCCATTTTTTTATACAAAGTTGGCATTTGACCAAGATATTTATCTCACCCAGCATGGGTATATGTAAAAAGACACCCCAAAACACATTCCTCAACTTCTCCTGAATACAGAGATACCAGATGTGTGACACTTTTTTGCAGCCTAGGTGGGCAAAGGGGCCCACATTCCAAAGAGCACCTTTCGGATTTCACAGGTCATTTACCTACTTACCACACATTTGGGCCCCTAGAATGCCAGGGCAGTATAACTACCCCACAAGTGACCCCATTTTGGAAAGAAGAGACCCCAAGGTATTCGCTGATGGGCATAGTGAGTTCATGGAAGTTTTTATTTTTTGTCACAAGTTTGTGGAATATGAGACTTTGTATAAAAAAAAAAAAAAAAAAAAAAAAAATCATCATTTTCCACTAACTTGTGACAAAAAATAAAAAATTCTAGGAACTCGCCATGCCCCTCACGGAATACCTTGGGGTGTCTTCTTTCCAAAATGGGGTCACTTGTGGGGTAGTTATACTGCCCTGGTATTCTAGGGGCCCAAATGTGTGGTAAGGAGTTTGAAATCAAATTCAGGAAAAAATGAGGAGTGAAATCCGAAAGGTGCTCTTTGGAATATGGGCCCCTTTGCCCACCTAGGCTGCAAAAAAGTGTCACACATCTGGTATCCCCGTACTCAGGAGAAGTTGAGGAATGTGTTTTGGGGTGTCTTTTTACATATACCCATGCTGGGTGAGATAAATATCTTGGTCAAATGACAACTTTGTATAAAAAAAAATGGGAAAAGTTGTCTTTTGCCAAGATATTTCTCTCACCCAGCATGGGTATATATAAAATGACACCCCAAAACACATTCCCCACCTTCTCCTGAGTACGGAGATACCAGATGTGTGACACTTTTTTGCAGCCTAGGTGGGCAAAGGGGCCCATATTCCAAAGAGCACCTTTCGGATTTCACAGGTCATTTTTTACAGAATTTGATTTCAAACTCCTTACCACACATTTGGGCCCCTAGAATGCCAGGGCAGTATAACTACCCCACAAGTGACCCCATTTTGGAAAGAAGAGACCCCAAGGTATTCGCTGATGGGCATAGTGAGTTCATAGAAGTTTTTATTTTTTGTCACAAGTTAGTGGAATATGAGACTTTGTAAGGAAAAAAAAAAAAAAAAAAAAAAATCATCATTTTCCGCTAACTTGTGACAAAAAATAAAAAGTTCTATGAACTCACTATGCCCATCAGCGAATACCTTAGGGTGTGTACTTTCAGAAATGGGGTCATTTGTGGGGTGTTTGTACTGTCTGGGCATTGTAGAACCTCAGGAAACATGACAGGTGCTCAGAAAGTCAGAGCTGCTTCAAAAAGCGGAAATTCACATTTTTGTACCATAGTTTGTAAACGCTATAACTTTTACCCAAACCATTTTTTTTTTACCCAAACATTTTTTTTTTATCAAAGACATGTAGAACTATAAATTTAGAGCAAAATTTCTATATGGATGTCGTTTTTTTTGCAAAATTTTACAACTGAAAGTGAAAAATGTCATTTTTTTGCAAAAAAATCGTTAAATTTCGATTAATAACAAAAAAAGTAAAAATGTCAGCAGCAATGAAATACCACCAAATGAAAGCTCTATTAGTGAGAAGAAAAGGAGGTAAAATTCATTTGGGTGGTAAGTTGCATGACCGAGCAATAAACGGTGAAAGTAGTGTAGGTCAGAAGTGTAAAAAGTGGCCTGGTCTTTCAGGGTGTTTAAGCACTGGGGGCTGAGGTGGTTAAAATCTACCACTCATCCATGGAGTATTAATTTAATTTTATCCTTGATGTACCCTGTAGTTTTACCACCTTATATCTCTGATTTAGTCCGCATAGCTTACAGATCCACTTTTTACCAACCACTACATATTCATTTCTATGAAACACCTGTTAGGTCAAAAGTGCCCTTTCCACCACTTAAAATGTTAATATGGGGGTGCTCTTTTCAAAATGGGGTCACTTCTTGGGGTTTTTAATTTCTGGGGACCTCAGGAATCTTTTAAATGCGACATGGCACCTAAAATCAATGTCTGCTGTGCACACATACATCATTTTTTCCAGAACATATGGGGTGTTGCCGTATTCGGGGGGAAATGGGGAACACAATGTGGGGTGCAATTTGTCCTGTTACCCTTTCGGAAAGTGAAAAATGTGGATGTAAAGCAACTTTTTCTAGAAAAAAAAGGAAAATTTTTATTTTCACTGCCAAGTGTTTCCTAATTCTAAGAAACACCTTTGAGGTCAAAGTGCTCACTACACACCTTGAAAGATTCCTTGAGGGGTGTAGTTTCCAAAATGGGGTCACTTTTTGGGGGTTTCCACTGTAGGGCCACCTCAGGGTGTCTTCATATGCGACATAGCTCCCAATTACCATTCCAGCTAAATCCGCTCTCCAAAAGCCATATGGTGCTCCTTCCACTCTGCTGTGCGCCCATACATCAGTTTTTGAGCACATAGGGGGTGTTTCTGTAACCTCCAGAATCAGGGTAATAGATTTTGAGTTTTGTTTGGCTGTTAACCCTTGATGTGTTGCAGAAAAAATAGATTCAAATCTGCTAAAAAAAAAGTGAAATTTTGAAATTTCATTCCCATTTTCCTTGAATTCTCGTGGGACACCTAAAAGGGTTAAAAAAGTTTGTAAAATCAGTTTTGAATAGCTTGAGGGGTGTAGTTTCTAAAATTGGGTGATTTATGGGTGGTTTCTAATATGTAAGCCCTAGAAAGGGATTTCATAACTGAACTAGTCCTTAAAAAATGGAGTTTTGGAAATTCTTAAGATTTGCTTCTAAACTTCTAAGCCTTCTAATGTCCCCAAAAAATGTAAATGTCATTTTCAAAATGATCCAAACATGAAGTAGACATATGGAGAATGTAAAGTAATAAACTATTTTTGGGAAGAATTACTATCTATTTTAAAAGTAGAGAAATAAAAATTTGTAAATTTGCAATTTTTTTTTTATATAAATAAAAATAGGAAAAAAAATGTACTCAAATTTACCACTGTCATGAAGTACAATTTGTGACGAGAAAACAATCTCAGAATGGCCTGGATAAGTAAAAGCGTTTTAAAGTTTTCACCACATAAAGTGACATGTCAGATTTACAAAAAATAGCCTGGTCCTCAAAGTGACAAATGGCAGGGTCCTGAAGGTGTTAAACACCCACAAAATGTGCACCGTTGGGCCTCACCTTAAGGTCTTGTGCACGGCCATATCATTCCTCCGATTGGTGTGGAGCCGTAGTAGGGCTGACATGACGGTGCATGAGGCCACTACCGTACCTCCATATTGAGGCATGTAGAGACTCTTTTTTGGATTTTCCCACAAATTTCACAGAAGAAAAGTGGCATGCTGCATCAGACTCTGTATATACGGGAGGTACAGGCTCCATGAACAGAACTGGCATTAATCTACACGAGATGGCCACAGGGAAGTAATGCTTACTTATGATATCACCGTTTTGTACAAAGGAGCCTCAGAATGGTTTTCGGACTGACTCCTGGTTTCGTCAGATTCCAGGTTATTTGTCAGTCCTGCGCCAGGAACAAGTGCAGACCTTTTTTGACCTTCTGGACTTTTGTGGATAAAAAGAAATGATGGCCAATACAGACTTTTCCCCATTCATGTACCACAATGGGTAATAAATAAACATCTGTTTGGATTGTGCCTGATCATACACTAGGGTTAAAGACTAGAGGAGACAAAGAAGAAACCGATAAGTTCTATTGTCTTCAAAGACCAGCAAATATTTAACATTAAAGCTATAAACTTTTCCCGTTTCATATCAATACATGCAGACAGTTGGGATCATGAGGATAGGTCATCTAGGAAAACCCCTTTAAAAACGGACATATACTGCCAAGAGGAGATACTTATAAGACACACATCGCCATATATATGCCAGGACGTGTATCTGGCTTGTAGCTGAACGCAGCTGTGGTGTGAACTTTGTCGCTGCGATTCATCACTGCTATTTATGAATAATTTATTATACACACTTACGGTATGTAGCGCTGACATATTCCGCAGCGCTTTACAGACAATATTAAACATTTATTCAACAGCAGTGAATAAAAAATTAAAGAAATGTGTAAATTGTGAGCTCATAAACAATTTGTGGGTAAAGGAGACACGGGAGGTGTTTGTGCACTGACATAGTGTCATAGGCTATCCTGTGGCAGAGCACGTGTAGGCACATTATTCCCCGTCTCACTGGCATACACAGAAGTCATAAGTGTAGCAAAGTTTGAACGCCACCGTATTCAGGCATATTTCATCAAGGGGCAGGAGATGAAAAATAAATGTGGGTCGGACAGGCAAAGGTTTTAAGTGGGATGCACTTTATGTGCAACTCAATGGGGCAACCTCGCGCAGCCTCACCCTTCAATAGGAGTGTGACTTGTGACAAGTAAAATGACACAAAGCCGTCATCTGAGCCCCCTATGGTAGAGACCTCAGAGCCATGGTGCCAATAACTTATTAAAAAATCTTTATTAGATTCTTGAAAGACTGAAGAATTTCTGCGGATTGTGTGGAGATCCACAGAAAGACCTCAGCTCAGTGTCATCCCTGATGTAGGACATGGCTGTGTTCAGCAGGCGTACAGTATGTAGTAATAGGGCCTTATTCACACAATGAAGGACAGTGAAGCATGTCCTTCTGGCCTGCACTGTGACGTGTCCACATACCTTCCCGTTTACTGTTTGTGCAGCAGAATGTGCTTTGCCTTGCAAAAGTATTCATCCCCTTAGGCCCCTTTCACACGGGCGAGTATTCCGCGCGGGTGCAATGCGCGAGTTGAACGCATTGCACCCGCACTGAATCCTGACCCATTCATTTCTATGGGGCTGTGCACACGAGCGGTGATTTTCACGCATCACTTGTGCGTTGCGTGAGAAATCGCAGCATGCTCTATATTCAGCGTTTTTTTCGCAACGCAGGCCCCATAGAAGTGAATGGGGCCGCGTGACAATCGCAAGCAACCGCAAGCAAGTGCGGATGCGGTGCGATTTTCACGCATGGTTGCTAGGTGACGATCGGGATGGGGACCCGATCTGTATTATTTTCCCTTATAACATGGTTATAAGGGAAAATAATAGCATTCTGAATACAGTGATGGAGGGGTTAAAAAAAAATCACATTTTTTTTTTTTAACTCAGATCGCGCAGCCCGGCTTCTGTTCTGTCTTCTTCTTTGCTGTGCACAGGAATAGGACCTTTGGTATTCCTGTGCACAGCAAAGAAGAAGACAGAAGAGAAGCCGGGCTGCGCGATCTGAGTTAAAAAAAATTTTTTTTTTTTTTTTTTTTTTTTTTTAACCCCTCCAGCCTTATTGTACTATGTATTCTGTATTAAGAATGCTATTATTTTCCCTTATAACCATGTTATAAGGGAAAATAATACAATCTACAGAACACCTAACCCAAACTTCTGTGAAGATGTTCGGGTTTGGGTACCAAACATGCCAATTTTTCTCACGCGCGTGCAAAAATTACAATGTTTTGCACTCGCGCGGAAAAATCGTGCATTTTCCTGCAACGCACCCACATCTTATCCGGGCAAAAAAAAAAAACGCCCCGTGTGAAAGAGGCCTTAGTGTTTTCCTGCTTCACAACCTGGAATATGAATTTTAGTTCAGATTTTATGTAATGGACATGACAAAGTAGTTCAAATTGTTACAATGGCGTGAAATAAATACCTTTAAAAAAAAAAAAAAAATGAAAAGTTGTGAGTACATATCCTTTGCTATGAAAGCCCCAAATACGGTCCGGTCCAACCAATTAACTTCAAGAGTCACATAATTAGTTGAATGAAAGCCCCCTGTGTGCGGTCACATGACACGAGTATAACTACACCTGTTCTGGAAAGCTCAGAGTCTGCAGCACTACTAAGCAAGGAAGACCAAGGAGCCTCCAAACAGGTCAGAGACGGGTTATACACAATCCCAAACTTTGAACATCAAATAGAGCACCACTAACGGGAAAGAATATGGCACAACGACAAACCTGACTAGAGAAGTCCACAACTAAAACTCACAGACTGGGCAAGGAGGTCCTTCAGCAGTGGACACCAATGATAACAGTGAAGGAGCTCCAAAGACTCACAAGTGTCTGTCCACAGGATCTCTTGGAGGCCTCCTGCACACGACCGTATGGCTTTTTCAGTGTTTTGCGGTCTGTTTTACACGGATCCGTTGTTCCGTTTTGTTTCCGTTCCTTTTTTCCATATGGCATATACATATATCTTTCAACGTAGCGGAAATACGGAAGCGGAATGCATACGGAGTACATTCAGTTTTTTTTAGCGGAACCATTGAAATGAATGGTTCCGTATACGGACCGAAAAAAAAACTGCCCGTAAACGGGGGGGGGGGGGAAACGGTCGTATGCAGGAGGCCTAAGTCATACGCTTATGGAAGAGTGGCCATAGAAAAGCGATTTCTTAAAGGGGTTTTCTGCTTTTCTCAGGATAGGTCGTCAATATCCTATTGGAGGGGTCAGACTCCCGGCACCCCCGCTGATCAGCTGTATGAACAGACCCCAGTGCCGCTTCACTCTTTACCTGCTCGCTGACGACATTGCAGCGGTGAGCAGTGCATTTAAATCTCCACCGTCCCATTCACTTAAATAGGAAGGAGCAGTTGTAGTTACACTCCGCGGAGGATCTGTAATTACACTGTTCACCACTGAGATGTCAAGAGTGAGCCGGTAAAGAGCGAAGAGAACGCAGAACTGGGGTCTCTTCATACAGCTGATCAGCGGGGGTGCCAGGAGTTGGACCTCTCCTATATGATATTGACAACCTATCCTGAGAAAAGCAGAAAACCCCTTAAATAAAAACATAAGAAAGCATACTTACTCGCCAAAACAGCATATGGCAGACTCAGCAAACACATGGAAGAAGGTTCTCTGGTCGGTATGTATAGTGCAAACCCAGCACTTCCCTTCACCCAAGAACACCATTCCCGCAGTGAAGCATGGCGGGGGCATCCTCTTTTGTCATCTGTGCGGTAATTGGAGCCCTATGGATACATTGGGTGCATGTGCCAGGAACGTTTACTGAATGTAGAACATAAAGGTGAAGTGGATAGAGCTTTAGGCCTCTTGCACACGGCCGTATGCCCTCCGGGACATACGGTCCATAAAGGGGCCCCATGTCCCAGAGTGGCATCGATCGTGCGCACGGGGGCACACAGCATCATAGATTACAATGATGCTGTGCACGTCAGGCCACCGGTGAGACTATAAGATCATATGAGTGAAGGACAATAGCACCGCGGGCCGGCCCGACCTCCACAGCATCATTGTAATCTATGATGCTGTGTGCCCCCGTGCGCACGATCGATGCCACTTTGGGACATAGGTCCCGCTCATGGACTGTTTGTCTTGGAGGGTATATGGTCGTGTGCAAGGGGTCTTACTCTGTGACAGATTACATGTACTGAGCATTTCCCTGTGAAGAAAAACCTGGATAAAACCTGCTTTTTTTTTTTTTTGTTGCTTTTTCTCCATTTTGCTTGACGAATGCATTGACTAAGATGCACATAAGATAGGTTTAATAAGAAACAGCCTCATAAGTGTCCACAGCACATCAAAGGATAAGAGAGCGTCTCTGCTGTTGCTATTCACTTTAGTGCCAAAAGGCAACTTCCTTCCTTTAGAGAATACAAAACATACTGCATTGTCCTGTGACTAGAAGAACGCCTGAGGGTGGCCCCAGAAACATATCTGCTCCATATCCATGTCATGATCTGCTCCGGGCAGGAAATCTAGCAGAGCCTCACACAGATACAGGAGTCCAGAATAATCCGGACACGAGCACACCGCTCTACCGGTGACCGAAGCTGGGTGGATTTTACTAACAGGGCTCGCCAGGAACTTGATATTGATGACCTATCATCAGGATAGTAAAAACAAAGGATGACAGCAGCATATCCATACGAGGGTCCTTTATTCACCAGACGTCCATAAATAATGTACAAGAATGCAACGTTTCGGCTACATATTAGCCTTTCTCAAGCATAATAAATAGTGACTATTGAGAATATAATATAATAGGCTAAAGGCTAATATGTAGCCGAAACGTTGCATTCTTGTACATTATTCATGGACGTCTGGTGAATAAAGGACCCTCGTATGGATATGTTGCCGTCATCCTTTGTTTTTTTACTGATCCGTTGACCGCTGAGGAGCTTTGGTAGTGGACGAGCTGATGCCTTCCTGAGGGAGTCTGTGTGGTACTGGTGCTGCTCTACATTACTGTTTGTTCTATCATCAGGATCAGGGGTCCGGCGAGCGCTACGGTCTCTTCACAGCTTACCGTACATTGTGTAGAGGCAGTGCTTGGTACCTGAATAGCACCGAGCTGCGCCTAGGCCAGGTCACCAATGTATAGTGGTCACTGTCCTAGGATGAGGTCTAAGCGCTCACACAGCACTGCGGCATCTTCCACCAGCTGATCGGCAAGGGTCCTGGGAATCGGACTCCCACTGATCTTATACAGATGACCTATTCTAACAATAGGTCATCAATATCAAATTCCTGTATAACCCCTTATCACCTGTTCATCTAAACTGCCAGGCGTATTCTACATTACGGCCTATTGTTTCCGCAGAGGTACACAAGCACCAGAAACGACTGCCCAAATCTAGTTCTTCCTGAGGGTGCACTCATCTAATCCGTAAATTTATTTTCCAACAATTGTCAACCACACCACAGGACAGATAAGCAAGCACGCAATGGCAAACACAATGCAGGGTAGGACCTTCAATTCAAGGGGCTACTAGCAGGCTCTCCTCCCCTTTTATATTTCTAATGACCCCTTGTCTCCTATATGCCATACAGATTTCACTACAATTGCTTCCTTTACATTGGAGTTCACATGAGGTACATCAGATTTATACTGTAAGGACCATGCACATCGGGGTCACAGTACAGCATTGTGTGCCTGACCCTCCCCATACACATGCACACTCTGCTTGGCTGGGCATGCATACATCCTGAAAGGGAAGCCGGACACCTCTGGCGGCAGCTTAGAATCCCAAGAGCAAAAGGATTGGGCAGTAAAAACCTTCTGCTCCCCGATATCTGTGGTCTGGGGAGAGTTGGGAGGTCCCCATACATACAGCTAGTGGGTGAGTCCTGTGACGTTTATCTAATCTACAGACTTTATAGATTCCATATAAATCAGTGAGAGGATTCCCAGAATCCTCTGATCAGCACGGCGACAGGCAAGTCAAATAGCAGCAGAAAGTATTAGCCCCGAACCCAAACATCTCGGGGGCAGGAATGGCACCAGGGGCTCTCCAGGGTGGAATAATTATTTCAGGGGTAATAAGGTTGGGCAGGAGAGATCCAGACTCCGTAGTGGACTACTTCTACATCAGGCTGTTTGCTAAGTAATGGCCTGGATATGTTCCAGGATGTGGCCTGTGAGTGACAACGCTGGATCGGCTCACCTTGGAGACAGCAGATCATACAGTGTATACGTAATGCGCTTTCTATACTTTTTGAGGAGTACAGAGGACTTCACCTTTCTCAGACGCAGTTTTTTTTTTTGCACCCATCACATGTGTATGCATACTCCACAGTGTAATATATAGTGTACCATAGTTACTAATGTATGCCCGTCCAGTGTGGGGGGGGGGGGGGGGAGATACTGAATATCACACATATTGGACCATTACTGTATACAGGCTGGTCCACAGTGTAATATATATAGTGTACCATAGTTACTAATGTATGCCCGTCCAGTGTGGGGGGGGGGGGGGGGATACTGAATATCACACATATTGGACCATTACTGTATACAGGCTGGTCCACAGTGTAATATATATAGTGTACCATAGTTACTAATGTATGCCCGTCCAGTGTGGGGGGGGGGGGGGGGGGGGGGATACTGAATATCACACATATTGGACCATTACTGTATACAGGCTGGTCCACAGTGTAATATATATATATAGTGTACCATAGTTACTAATGTATGCCTGTCCAGTGTGTGTGGGGGGGGGGGGGATACTGAATATCACACATATTGGACCATTACTGTATACAGGCTGGTCCACAGTGTAATATATATAGTGTACCATAGTTACTAATGTATGCCTGTCCAGTGTGTGTGGGGGGGGGGGGATACTGAATATCATACATATTGGACCATTACTGTATACAGGCTGGTCCACAGTGTAATATATATAGTGTACCATAGTTACTAATGTATGCCCGTCCAGTGTGTGTGGGGGGGGGGATACTGAATATCACACATGTTGGACCATTACTGTATACAGGCTGGTCCACAGTGTAATATATATAGTGTACCATAGTTACTAATGTATGCCCGTCCAGTGTGGGGGGGGGGGGGGGGGGGGAAGATACTGAACATCACACATATTGGACCATTACTGTATACAGGCTGGTACATAGCTTGAGAAAGACCAGAGATGGTTGAAACGTTGCTATCTGTATGCTGCTGTTACTAATAAAGTAACCGTTTTTTTCACCTGAATTGAAGAGTGCTGTGGATTTCTCTATATTTTGTTAGGCTACTTTCACACTGGCGTTTCTGGGTCCGCCTGTGAGATCTGTTTCAGGGCTCTCACAAGCGGCCCCAAACGGATCAGTTTAGCCCCAATGCATTCTGAATGGATAAGGATCAGTTCAGAATGGCTCCGTTCCGCCTCCATTCCGCTCTGGAGGCTTGCAGCATTTCGGTGTCCGCCTGACGATGCGGAGCCAAACGGATCCGTCCTGACTTACATTGTAAGTCAACGTGGACGGATCCATTTACTTTGACACAATATGGTGCAATTGTAAACGGATCCGTCCCCCATTGACTTTCAATGTAAGTCAGGACGGATCCGTTTGACTTACACTTAGACTTTTTTTTTGACAGAGTACTGCAGACTGATCCGTTCTGAACGGATACCAGCGTTTGCATTATAGGTGCGGATCCGTCTGTGCAGATACAAGACGGATCCGCACGTAAACGCATCTGTGAAAGCAGCCTTACTTGACGGGACACCCAGCCAGGATCCCCATCCGCGGGCACCACCTTACCAATTTTTTTTATCGGCGTTTGTCCCCAAATTGGGACCTGGAGTGCTGCTTACCCCATTTTTTGTCTGTATACAGACTGGTACACGGCGTAATATATATGGTAGTTACTAATGTATGCCCGTCCAGTGTGGGGGAAAACGGAATATCACACATACTGCACCATTGTCTCGTTGCACGCACGCTGTCATATGTGTATACAGACTGGTACACAGCATGGTAACTTACTAATGTATGCCTGTCCAGTATGGGGGGCAGAGAGTCTAACCTCACCTCTTTCTAATGACCTGGAAACCAGTGGGGCTGGCACTAGGTTCCCAGAAACGGGCACGTAGGTTTGGCAGGGTGGTAGTCTCTCTTGGGGCAGAGGTAAATCCACCAGGCTGGTGCCCCGTGGTACAATGCCTGGCTGTCACACAGGCTGGCTCCTCTCATTCATGAAGTTGGGAGCTCTGCCCACACTTACCGCTGCTCGTCTGCCCAGACAAAGTGGATACGGAGGTCTGGCCCATGGCTTCTCTCCCAGGAGCGGCCCTTTGTCCAGCCCTCAGGCAGCTCTCAGGCTCCGCTGTCCGTGCATTCCCGCCCGGCAGAAGTAATCCCAAGGTTTCATGTCCTCCCTCGTTAGCGGTGTCCAGCCCGGGCTCCAGAGTGAATGCCTGTCATTCCTGCAGCAGATTACTGCGGGTCACAGGTCACACAGACACCCGCCCTCTCCCGCCCACTGCCCCTTCTCTGGTGCTGGTTACCTCAGCCCGTGTCCTATCAGCACCATGGGCTCTTCCCCTCTTTCCGCTTCTCTCGGGTTTGTTTTACACAAGTTGTTACATCCCTTCGTCCTCTCTCCCCGCACTGCCTCCTCCTCCCCTCACGTTATCCTCCTTCACATCTCCGCAGACACATTCATGGGGCTCATATCACAATGCCTTCATGCCCTGTGGTAGCTAATCATTTCTGGAAAAGTTGTGTGTCTCCTCAGTTACACTGCTAGCTTTCTACTGTCTGACGAAAAAGTGAAATGGCGCCCCTTTGGGGAAGTACAGAGAAGTATGTACCAGTACATGCCCTCTGCAGTAAGGGAAGGGTGCCCTCTCCTCATACTTAGTGGCCGACTGGGGTACTTAGGGCCCACCTTAGGGCTCTTGCACACAAACCTATTTTTTTCCTTGTCTGTACCGTTCCCTTCATTTCAATGGGGCCGCAAAAAAAAAAATGACTCCGTGTGAATTCCGTTTCTGTAAAATGATAAAACATGTCCTATTATTGTCCACATTACAGACAAGGATAGGACTGTTATATTAGAGGCCGGCTGTTCTGTTTTGCATAATGTGGAACGCACACACCCGGTATCCATGTTTTGGGATGCGCAATTTGCAGACCGCAAAACATCCAACGGTCGTGTTCATGAGCACTTACAGTGAAAACAGAAATATTAAAGAAGAAGTATGATGGCAGACATTCACAGCAAAATGCACCAGCGGCGTAGCATGGGTTGGTAGCACCCGGGGCAAGCAAAAAATTCTGCACCCCCACCCCGGGCACGCCCCTTTTAACCGCCTAACGCAGGATCGCGTTCCGGAGGCGGCTCACCCAGGCAGAGTCACGCATATACGCGTCATCTCGCGAGACGCGAGATTTCCTGTGAACGCGCGCGCAGCGTTCATTCGCTGGCAGGCTGTAGATGCAAATTTTTTTTAACCTCTAACAGGTATATTAGATGCTGTTTTGATAACAGCATCTAATATACCTGCTACCTGGTCCTCTGGTGGTCCCTTTTGCTTGGATCGACCACCAGAGGACACAGGCAGCTCTGTAATAAGTAGCACTACACTACACCCCCCCCTGTCACTTATTAACCCCTGATCACCCCATATAGACTCACTGATCATCCCCCTGTCATTGATCACCCCCCTGTAAGCCTCCATTCAGACGTCCGTATGTGTTTTGCGGATCCGATCCGTGGATCCGTAAAACACGGACGTCTGAATGGAGCCTTACAGGGGGGTGATCAATGACAGGGTGGTGATCACCCCATATAGACTCCCTGATCACCCCCCCTGTCATTGATCACCCCCCTGTAAGGCTCCATTCAGACATTTTTTTGGCACAAGTTAACGGAAATTGATTTTTTTTTGTTTTTGTTTTTTCTTACAAAGTCTCATATTCCACTAACTTGTGACAAAAAATAAAATCTCACATGAACTCACCATACCCCTCACGGAATCCAAATGCGTAAAATTTTTTAGACATTTATATTCCAGACTTCTTCTCACGCTTTAGGGCCCCTAAAATGCCGGGGCAGTATAAATACCCGACATGTGACCCCATTTCGGAAAGAAGACACCCCAAGGTATTCGGGCCATATTGAGTCCATGAAAGATTGAAATTTTTGTCCCAAGTTAGCGGAAAGGGAGACTTTGTGAGAAAAATAAATAAATCAATTTCCGCTAACTTGTGCCCAAAAAAAAAAAAAATCTTCTATGAACTCGCCATGCCCCTCATTGTATACCTTGGGGTGTCTTCTTTCCAAAATGGGGTCACATGTGGGGTATTTATACTGCCCTGGCATTTTAGGGGCCCTAAAGCGTGAGAAGAAGTCTGGGATCCAAATGTCTAAAAATGCCCTCCTAAAAGGAATTTGGGCCCCTTTGCGCATCTAGGCTGCAAAAAAGTGTTACACATCTGGTATCGCCGTACTCAGGAGAAGTTGGGCAATGTGTTTTGGGGTGTCATTTTACATATACCCATGCTGGGTGAGATAAATATCTCGGTCAAATGCCAACTTTGTATAAAAAAATGGGAAAAGTTGTTTTTTAGAGAGATATTTCTCTCAGCCAGCATGGGTATATGTAAAAAGACACCCCAAAACACATTGCCCTACTTCTTCTGAGTACGGCGATACCAGATGTGTCACACTTTTTTGCAGCCTAGGTGGGCAAAGGGGCCCACATTCCAAAGAGCACCTTTAGGATTTCACAGGGCATTTTTTACACATTTTGATTTCAAAGTACTTTTCACACATTAGGGCCCCTAAAATGCCAGGGCAGTATAACTACCCCACAAATGACCCATTTTGGAAAGAAGACACCCCAAGGTATTTCGTGATGGGCATAGTGAGTTCATGGAAGTTATTATTTTTTGTCACAAGTTAGTGGAATATGAGACTTTGTAAGGAAATTTTTTTTTTTAAAAAATCATCATTTTCCGCTAACTTGTGACAAAAAATGAAAAGTTCTATGAACTTACTATGCCCATCAGCGAATACCTTAGGGTGTCTACTTTCCAAAATGGGGTCATTTGTGGGGTGTTTGTACTGTCTGGGCATTGTAGAACCTCAGGAAACATGACAGGTGCTCAGAAAGTCAGAGGTGCTTCAATAAGCAGAAATTCACATTTTTGTACCATAGTTTGTAAACGCTATAACTTTTACCCAAACCATTTATTTTTTTACCCAAACATTTTTTTTATCAAAGACATGTAGAACAATAAATTTAGATAAAAATTTATATATAGATGTCTTTTTTTTGAAAAATTTTACAACTGAAAGTGAAAAATTTCATTTTTGCAAAAATTTCGTTAAATTTCGATTTATAACAAAAAAAGTAAAAATGTCAGCAGCAATGAAATACCACCAAATGAAAGCTCTATTAGTGAGAAGAAAAGGAGGTAAAATTCATTTGGGTGGTAAGTTGTATGACCGAGCAATAAACCGTGAAAGTAGTGTAGGTCAGAAGTGTAAAAAGTGGTCTGGTCATTAAGGGTGTTTAAGCTATGGGGGCTGAAGTGGTTAACAGATACTGTAGTATATCACTAGCAGTCCTATGTAACACCACAGATAACACAGTGGTAACTCTGAGTACAGATAATGTAGTAGATGGGTGTGAGCCCCCAGAATTCAGAACACGCACAGTGTGACCTGAAGTCTGGGGCCAGGATGTGGCAGGGTGGGCCAAATTCTCAATCTCCTCCCCCAACCGTACCATGAAACAGATATGTGCATAGACATTATTATTACAGTAGAATACCGCACCATACCTGTTACATCCAGTGACGTCTCCTGTGATGTAGACTTTCCTCAACGTCTTCATTCAGAGATAAGACCGCCATGATACCTTCTTTCAGCCTCTTCTCGTCTCTGCAGAGTTTCACAGAATTTTTTTTAGGTTCCTCACTTTACTATCATCCTCTCCTTCCTGGTGTCTCAACAACTCATCCTGCTGCCCCCCAATATTGTGCTAGAGCCAGACAGATAGTCCCCCATTCCCCATAATATTATTCCCCCTGTATATTATTCCCCATAATATTATTCCCCCTGTTTATTATAATGGCCCCCTCTTTATTATTAATGTAATGTCCCCCTCTTTATTATTAATATAATGGCCCCCTCTTTATTATTAATATAATGTCCCCCTCTTTATTATTAATATAATGGCCCCCTCTTTATTATTAATGTATTGGCTCCCTCTTTATTATTAATGTATTGGCTCCCTCTTTATTATTAATGTATTGGCTCCCTCTTTATTATTAATGTAATGGCCCCTCTTTATTATTAATATAATGGCCCCCTCTTTTTTATTAATATAATGGCCCGTCTTTATTATTAATATAATGGCCCCCTCTTTATTATTAATATAATGGCCCCCTCTTTATTATTAATGTAATGGCCCCCTCTTTATTATTAATGTATTGGCTCCCTCTTTATTATTAATGTAATGGCCCCTCTTTATTATTAATATAATGGCCCCCTTTTTTTTATTAATATAATGGCCCGTCTTTATTATTAATATAATGGCCCCCTCTTTATTATTAATATAATGGCCCCCCTCTTTGTTAATTCAATGTACCCCTCTTTGTTATTAATGTAATGGCTGCCTCTCCACTCTTATTACTATAATGTATAGTCAGTGGTCCTCCTCTTTCTGCTCCTGCCCCACCTCCATGATGCCCCCAGTGCCTGTGCAATTAGGTTAGGGTACATAAAAAAAAATACTTACCTGTCTCCATCACAGCTTGTGGCGTCCCGGCGCAGACGGTCACGAATGCGTCACTGTGCCTTCCCGCGCCGCAACATCTTGCGAGATCCGACGCAGGAGGTCACAGTGAGGTAATCGATTCGTCCTGCGTCTGTCGCGGCGGACGTGCACTCAGACTCACAGATAACCCACCAACCAGGCTCTGGGCAAGACAGGGGAAGGGTCACCTCCTAGCTAATCCCTGACCTCTTTCCCTGCACTGCTCAACCCACATGCAGATCTTAATGGTAGGTCTGATGTGTCCCCATGCCTGGGCTGAATCAACCCTAAATTCCCTGAGATAGTGAAGAGGGGAAATAGGAGCAGCCTGCTCGCACAGAACCTGGATGGGAGAGATTACACAAAACAACCAAACTAGAAATCACACTTATCTTTCTGAGCTGGAACAGACAACCTTCCTTCCTAGCTTCCAAGACCACAATGATACCTATAATCCGCTCAGAGCACTGGACTGGAGTGCTATTTAAACTAATGACCCCACCCAGTGCACCTGATGAGAGGCGGATCCAGCACGGCTCCAAAACAAATACTAAATTCGTGCTGCTATCCTGGCCGACCTCCGTACATCATCAGAACGAGGCATGACAGCATCATGACAGCGCCTATGAGGCATAACGGAGGGGATGGGCCCCTGGCCCTCATTGAAATTTCAGCTGCCTGGCGCCCCCTGCAATTTGGCGCCCGGGGCAACGGGCCCCCCCCCCCCCACGCTACGCCCCTGAAATGCACAAACATACATGTGGCAGAATTTACACATATATGGATATCCTGCACATAAAGGGGTTGTCCAGGTTCAGAGCTGAACCCGGACATACCTCCATTTTCACCCCGGCAGCCCCCCCTGACTTGAGCATCGAAGCAGTTCATGCTCCCATGCTCTCCTTTGCCTTGCGCTAAATCGCGCAGGGCAAAGGCATTTTTTGGAGATCCGGTGACGTACCGGGCTCTCCATGGGGCTGCCCGGAAGCTTCCGCCCAGCAGTGTGTGATTGTAAGCAAAAGAGTCCGTGCCCTGCGCGATTTAGCGCAGGACAAAGGAAAACATCGGAGCATGAACTGCTCTGATGCTCAAGTCAGGGGGGCTGCCGGGGTGAAATTATGGGTATTCCGGGTTCAGCTCTGAACCCGGATAACCCCTTTAAGTCAGTCAAAAACAAGACACATGCAGCGCACACCAATCACTCATTGGACACATGTGGGACACAAGAAACTTATACATGGCTCACATGCCACTGATGCATATGTCACATACTGTACACCACTGATACATAGAACATATATAGCAAAGAATAATCACACATAGGAAACACACAATGCACACACCAAGACATTTATGCCTAACCCTATTAAGTGTAGCACACTAAAAGGGGTTAAAGGGGTTGTCTCACTTCAGCAATTGGCATTTATCATGTAGATAAAGTTAATACAAGGTACTTACTAATGTATTGTGATTGTCCATATTGCCTCCTTTCCATCACATTATACACAGCACGTATCCGTGGTTATTACCACCGTGTAATCCAGCAGCGGTGGCCATGCTTGCACACTATAGGTAAGGGCTCATTCACATAAACGTCTGCTGCCCGTTGCTGTATTGCCGACCGCATTTACGGATCCGCAATACACGGGCACCGGTCCATGTGCATTCCGTATCACGGATGCGGACCCATGCACTTCAATGGGTCCGCAAATCCGGAGATGCGGAATGGAAGCACTACGGAGTGCTTTCTGGGGTTCCGTTCCGTGCTTTGGCCCAAAGACCAGATACTGGTGACCTATCCTGAGGATAGGAACTACTTGAAAACCCCTTTAATTATCTTGTGACAATGGCACCTTTGGGATATCCTGTATTAAGCCTCATGCACACGTCCGTGGAACATGGACCGTGTGATACAGGCCTGGATTTCTTGCTATGACGCCGTGCGCTTCCTGCTGCCGCTGCAGTACAGTAATACACTGGTATACATCATATTACTGTACTTCGGCGGCAGCAGGAAGCACACAGCGTCATAGCAACCAATGACGCCGTGCGCTCCTGCACTCAGAAGAAATCCAGGCCGGTATCACACGGTCCGTGTTCCACGGACATGTGCATGAGGCTTTTGGCAGCAAGTTAGCAGTGTTGGAAATAGGAAAAGTGGGCAAATGTAAGGTTACTATGACAAGAGCCAAATTGTGTTGACTAGACAACTGGGCCACATCATCTCTAAAACAGCAAGTCTTTAGTGTTCCTGGTATGCAATGGTTAAGACCCAACAAAAGTGGTCCAAGCAAAGACAACTAATGAACCATCGATAGGATCATGGGTGCCCAAGGCTCATTGATACACATAAGGAATGAACGCTAGCCTGTCTGGTGGAGTCCAGCAGAAGAGGTACTGCAGCTATAACAGAAAAGTGCCAGAATACACAGTGCATCACAGATTACCACGTATGGGGCTGCGTGGCCACGGACCCATGCTGACCCCTGTCCACTGCCGAAAGCCCCAACAATGAACATGTAAGCATCAGAACTGGATGATAAAGCTATGGAAGAAGGTGGCCTGGTCTGATGAATCGTGAATGGCCAGGTGCATGTGCATCATTTACTTGGAGATGAGATGGCACCAGGATGTACTGTGTGAAGAAGGAAAGCCAGTGGAGCCAGTGTGATGGGCACTGTTCTACAAGGAAACCGCTATAACCGATATAAGTTATCTATAATATTGCACAAAATTTTTAACATATCAGATAAAATTTCTAGAACTTGCCACAAGCTTCACAAATTATACCATGGACATAGCAAGAAAGGTCATCCCTAGTACTTAGCAAGCACTTTCTTCTCTCACTTTCTCATTCCCCTCTTCTCTTTCTAACAGCTCGAAACAAAGAGGCTTCTGTGAGCACGGTGTTAGATGCAAGATGAGAAGGGCTCGCCTACCAAGATGAGCTTGTTGATATGCTAATATTTTTGACACTCGAAAACCTTTGTGTTATTCTTGCATGAACACATGACATGAATGTTTTGGCGAGCTTTCGTTTTTTTATGTGACAAGTGAATAGTTAAGAATCTTTGTTGCTATGTTAATCGCAACCAAACATTTACATACATCAACATCAATTTTTAACAAAGTAGATTGGAAAATGTATGTCCACAATCCAGATCACATGGTTTCAAAAACAGGAGGTAGTCAAAGCAAATGAGATCTTGCTGAGGTATCTGGTTTCCCAAGCTAAAGAGATAATTCGGAATCTGATGGCAGCCATAGCAGAAGACAACTTTCAAACGACATATGTCACATTTCATACATATGGGAAAGACGGGGAAGGTTCAATTGTTATCAGCAGCTTTCAAGCAAGATGTATCCATGATTTTGAACTCTTCTGCTTTATAATTTACAAGAACACAAAACCCTGCATTAAAGGGAGCATGTCATCATAAAAATGCAAAGTAATCTCCATGCAGCATGCTATAGACCAGGAGGAGCTGAGCAGACTGATATATAGTTTTATGGGAAAACATTCAGTAGAACGTGTACTTCATACATTTGTATTCCTGCTCATTCTGGGCTATGAAGTGAAGGAGACGGTCCTATCAGTGCTTGACAGCTATCTCCGTATATACAACCATAGAGGAAAGGCTGTCAATCACTGATAGGACCGCCTCCTAGACTTCAAAGCCCAGAATGAACATGGATATAAATGTATAAATTACAAGCTATAAAACTACCGTATATATTAATTTGCTTATCTACTCCTGCTCTGTAACATGCTGCCTTCAGCTCAGACACCATTTTCAATGTGACAGATTCCCTTTAAGTAGAGAATAATGTTTTTTTTCTTCAATATTTACTCTCCTAGCTATCTCAGATAAACCCCCAAGATGGATGGATCTGCTGTTGAACTGAAATCTAACCCTAAAATCATCCCTAAGCTAAGCTGCAATATTCTGAGAGAAGGAAATAAAAGGAGTTATCCCATGTTTAATTTAGACATATATTACATGACAATCTCTTTCTAACAAAGCTATAACCAGCCCTGTACCTTACATGGCTCCAGAGATCTCCCCATCTGTGGTCCAATCACTCTGCTACATGTATATCAAGCTGGCAGCTCAGGGGCTATGCCCCTTCTGTTGCAGCTTAGGAGGCATGTCCTTTCTGCTGCAGCTCTCCCATCTCAGGAGCCAGATGAAGGATGGAACTGAGCATGTGCGTCCACCTCAGTGAAGTGGACAGAAAAAGAAGGCAAAGAACAAACAGCATGTTGCACTATACAGATATATTTTATTGCATAGCTCAGTGGCTATGCTACATTTTTTATTACTTGCAATTACAGAAGTATTCAGATCCAGATGCTGTTTTGAAAACTGCAGAATATTTTTTGTCAGACAACCCCTATACTTTTTCTGCCATAATATTACAATCTCCATTGACAATCTTTTCTTGATCTGGAGAAGATGTAGATTTAAATATTCATTAATATGATAATCTGCTTTTTACTGCCCTAATTGATGTCAGCCCTCAAAAACAAAGAGACAATATTATCATTCAAATTTCAGAAACTATTGTTGCAGGTAATAGCATGCAGCAATCTGACGATGAACGATGAATAGTTTGTTTTCCGTGGTTTGGACAAATCTGCCTGACTATATCAGATTATTAATAGTAGCCTCAGCATCTTCTTGTCTAATCTGAAATCAGCCAGTCGTTAGCAGTGTAAATGCTCTAGGGGTGAACAAGCAATGAGCAAACAGTGAAAGATAGTTAGCGATTATTATGTGTAATTGAAATTCTCGAGACTGCAAATGACTTGCTTGCTTTGCTTGGTGTAACTTTTTTGTAATTTTAATTCGTTTTTTATTTTTATTTCTAGGGACAGTAATGTTAAGGGATTTTGTGATATACATTATTATGGAAAAGCTCCGGTAACTTGTACCCTCTAAATGTTGCTAATGAGACTCAGCATTTACTGAAAGCACAAGATGTAGAGGCAGGCTTCTTAGCTTGCCTCTGCTCTCCCCACCCCATCCACTACCTCCTTACATATCGGTTACATATTTTAGGAATTACAGCAATATAGAAATAAAAACCCTAAAAAATTATAAAATATCACCTCCATATCAGGTAATGAAATATCATAAATGGATAGGGTTCCAATTGTGAGACCTGAGTACTGAACATACCCAGTCCGTTATACTTACAGTAATGTATAATAAGTGAGGTTATACAATCAGAACATTTTTCATTCAGGATCACCCTTTCTCTCCCCACGGTGTCCCTACACTACCCCTGCCTACAGGCAGAGCACCCGGCCTGACTGGAGTGACCCCACCTGTCGGTGGCTACACACTCTTACAATTTTGTAGTGGTCCTGCTGGGAAGCCAAATCTCTGAATGTCCTGACACGTTTCCCCAGTATTTCGCTAGTTCATCAGGGGACAAAAGAATGGCAGGTAAATACACATTAGATAATGGCACCTCCGATGTAAGGGCGCCCTTCTACTTCTCGTCAGGAAGGGTTGACATCCTGTAAAATCACTTTCCAGAATTGGTCCCAGCAATTGGTTACATCAAGTGCCAACCGTACAATTAAACCAGACAGTAACTGATTTTGTACCTTGGATATGATTCATTTTTAATATTTGCTAAAATTCAGTTGTGAAAACGGGGGAAAGACATGCCACAGTGCAAATCACACACCACCACACTGTATTTGAAAATATGACTGATGTAAACCAAAGGAGGAGGCTACTTGTCTGTAAACCATGGCACCGTCTTCTAATGATCAATCAGAGTACCAGTTCATGGACCCCAAAAACAATAGTATTAGGGCTTGTTCACACGACCGTGCCGTGTTTTGCAGTCCGCAAAACACGGATGCCGCCCATGTGCCTTCTGCAATTAACGGAATGGACGGCCCTTTATAGAAATGCCTATTCTTGTCCGCAAAACGGATAGAATAGGACATGACTCGGAACAGAGCAACAGATGTCTGCATCTTTTGCGGCCAATGGAAGTGAATGGGTCCGCACACGAGCAGCAAAAAATGTGGCTCAGATGCGGACCAAAACCACGGTCGTGTGAACGAACCCTTAAATGGAGGATAGAAAAAGCGGTTTTCGGGGATTTTAATAGAAGCGAATAGGACGGCTTCTTGTAACACCTGCTCACTGCTGCGCTGTCGACGGCTAGCAGATAAACAATGAAGGGAAGGCTGCCCGCGCATAGAGCACGGCCTTCTCTTCAAACAGCTGATCGGTAGGGATTCTGGGTGTCAGCCCCCTGCAAATCTGATATTGAAGACCTATCCTGAGTATAGGTCATCAATATTAAAATCTCAGAAAACCCCTTTAAAGAAGGGAATCTGTCTTGTTCCTAGATATATCCTTGTGAGGTCCTAGGGGTTTTCGATAATGTTTCACAAATTTCAGATCACAAATAGGAAAAATTTGTACATGACTCTTTGCTTGTACATGTCTGCTTCGACCTGCGAGTTCTTTTGGCACAGAAAATGTCACACAATTTGGAATAGTGATTACTGTATAGGAGAGTGACTTGACGTTGACTGGTAATGTTTTGTTGACATCATTGTGATGTCCGTTTAGTGTGTTCACTGGGAAAACTTCCGACATACACGCTACATGTGTCCATAGGATTACATTAACCAGAAGCCAAAAGAATATCTTTTTGGCATGTGTCTGGCTGGTTTACGTCACAGTATACCAGATAACAAACTGTTTGGAATTGCATAGTATACCGCTATTCCATACAACGGTATTCAGTAAAAAATGTATATATGATTTTTTACAGTGGAAACCTGGGTGACAAATGCCACTGTATGTCATATATGTATGTTAAGTGAAGGCTATAATGTGATATGAACATAGCCGTAGTGACATTACTGGAATCAGAGCATCTGTCAGTGCTTTATGCTGCCCTCAGATTGATGTAAGCCACTCCATTCAAACAGGGGAACATGAACCCCCATTACAGTGATCAGCAGGGGCCCCAGTAGTCAGATCCTCATCGATCACACACATATCCCCTATCCTGTAGAAAAATATGGCAATCTGGAGTATGAACATCACATGTTAACGTGGTACCTTCAAACAGCTGATTAACGCTGGTGCTAAGGGGCTTGTCTGGAGGATAGTCCATCATTATTAGAAAGCTGGATAACCCCTTTAATATGTTTGGGTGATGATCAAAGACAAAAATAACTGTTATGGACTCCACAAAGAATTAGCATTAGCATGGAAGTCTACAGTGCTAGTCATCAGCTTTAAGTAGATTAAGATGTGCTGCTAGAAGTTGAAGATAGACAATTTAGACAGTGCCCCCTCTGACTAGCTGCAGCCACTAGTCTGTACCTCTTGTAGATTTAAGGACTTTATGAAGGAACTATCAGAGACAGTCTCCGTTCTTTAGCTAGCTGCCAGTTTGTGTGTAATAATTTCCCACACTATGGCCGTTCATTTACTTTTTGCGGGCTTTGGCTGATGGTGGGATGATGTGGTTTATCTTCTAGGAATGCTGTTCAGTCCAAGTGCACCCTTGGTTGAATACTCTTTTCAGTTACTTCCATGAATGTGACTCCGTCTCCTGGATTCCAGAAGCATAATGGCTGCTACAGAGAGTGATTCAGATTGGCAGAGCTCTGGCTTGTATTACAGTGATAATGCAGTATAATAAATGGTTTCTCATTATTCTTTCCGGACACTTTTTTATGGGCTAGAGGTACACTGCTGACATTGCAGGACAATTTTAAAGTGGCTAAACAAGTATGCAAGGCAATTCATATAAAAGTGCACATCTCAGTGAAAAATACTGCATATTCCAGACTTGCATAATAGGTCAAAAAGGATGCATTTTTGTTTTTTTTAGCAATTTGTGTTGCCAAGGAATAGTTATAATAAAGGACATGTATGAATTTTGTAAAGGGGATGTGGATTCTCCTAGTTTCAACCAGTTAGCACTCGAGCCTTTGTAATGTATATGTCTACTATTTATGGAAAGATCTAGCCATTCAGTACATTGCAAAACACAATTCAAGCAGGTACATGGGCACAAGAAAAGGATTATAATAAAAATGGAGGTGCTGTCCATAGCAACTAATCAGATCCCAAGTGTCATACAGTAATTTGATCGTAAGTAAGGGCTCATGCACACAAACGTATTTTCTTGCGCTATCTGCATCTGTATGTTTGTTCCACAGCTCTGCAAAAGAAGGTAGGACATGTCCTATTCTTGTCCATATTACAGACAAGAATAGGCATTTCTACAATATTGCGGCGTGCACACGATCGATCATGTGCATGAGACCTAACAACTACAGTCCGTAGTTGTGTCAGATCTACAAAAACAAAACCGAGAAGACAACCAGAGTAAACACAGTAAGGAAAATGGCTATCCAATTAAGTTGGAGTTGTCTGCTATACTACCGCTACTGGGGGCAACACATTCCAGAAGGGCCTACAGTTTTTCTACAATATTCTTATATCCCATCTCAGCCTTTCATGGCTAACATTGGAATGACCCACAGTGAACACTAGAGGTGGAGTTCTCCTGTTTCTGTCACTCCCATAGCTTTTCCTGCATGAATTTGTATAGTGGGAGAAAGGTGAAGCCTGACTCACAGACTTTCTGTATGAGACCAGGCATTTAACTATATGTAACGATATATTCCTGAGCTCAGCGACTCCCTCTCTAGTGTGCTGTTCAGCAGTTTACAGCAGTGTTCTAGGATTAAAAAGGTTATTTCAAGGTTTTTCAGCTTTACAAAGTTGCAATTGTTTTTACGCTGTGCTTGCCAAAAGTTGAAAGAGTGGCTGTGGTCTTCAGGCTCATAGGTGTGGGTTCCATTTGTGGAATTTAGGATAGCGCAAAATGCACTTATGAGCAGACCATAGGTCTATTAATAAATTTGGCATAATTTACTCCAACAATCTTTATTTCATGCAGGCCATAGTCTTTACACCAGGCACTATACTAGAATCAAACAGTCTTTGCATTATACTGTTCTCGGATAGTCGACAATACTTCTGCTTTAGGTGCACCCCCATTAGTGCCACAGCTCCAGATGCCCCTCAATGCCCCCACTCTAAATGCACCCCTAATATTGCCTCTTCTCCAGTTGCCCCCCTAATATCTCAGCTCCAGGATCACCACTATTACCCTGCTTCAGACGACCCTAATGCCTCTGCTTTAGGTGCACCCCCAGCTCCAGATGCCCCTACTCTAATTGCACCGCTAATATTGCCTCTTCTCCAGTTATCCCTGCTCCAGGATCCTCACTATTACCCTGCCTCAGGTGACCCTAATGCCTCTGTTTCAGTTATGACCCTCCATTTGTGCCCTTTGCTCACGTAGCTCCTCTAGCACCTTTGCTAGCGCTTTGTTGAGGGTAATGACCTGCAAAGGGGGTTGGACTTATGACTGAAAAATTCTGCACAGTTCTTCACATTCTCCAGTATTGACACGACTGGTTTACATGGTGGTAGGGATGATATTCCGTATTTACAGACATCACTGCTGCCATGTAAAGAGATACTGGTGGTGGAGTGGTGGAGGATTTAAAGGGGTTGGCCAGGTTTTCAAGTTATCCTCTCCACACCATAGGGCATAATTATATGATTAGTGGGGTCCAATTATGCGACCCCCCCACTGATTCCATAAACGGGTACTGGAAATAGCCAGCGCTGTACTCTGCCATCTCCAGCGACCCCCATAAAGAATGGATGGAGAGGCAGGGCATATGCTCGACCTGTCACTCAATCAAGAAGGGGGATTTTGGGGCAGATTTTAAAGGTTTTCTTTGGGTGTAAAAAATAAAATAAAATTAAGGATAGGAAATGTGAAAAGGTCCAACAGCTATGACACAACAGATGATAAGTGTCTGATTGATGGGGGTCTGACTGCTGGGACTCCTATGATCAAGGGACGTGGTCTTAACCACCTCAGCCCCCAGTGCTTAAACACCCTGAAAGACCAGGCCACTTTTTACACTTCTGACCTACACTACTTTCACCGTTTATTGCTCGGTCATGCAACTTACCACCCAAATGAATTTTACCTCCTTTTCTTCTCACTAATAGAGCTTTCATTTGGTGGTATTTCATTGCTGCTGACATTTTTACTTTTTTTGTTATTAATCGAAATTTAACGATTTTTTTGCAAAAAAATGACATTTTTCACTTTCAGTTGTAAAATTTTGCAAAAAAAAACGACATCCATATATAAATTTTGCTCTAAATTTATTGTTCTACATGTCTTTGATAAAAAAAAAATGTTTGGGTAAAAAAAAAATGGTTTGGGTAAAAGTTATAGCGTTTACAAACTATGGTACAAAAATGTGAATTTCCGCTTTTTGAAGCAGCTCTGACTTTCTGAGCACCTGTCATGTTTCCTGAGGTTCTACAATGCCCAGACAGTACAAACACCCCACAAATGACCCCATTTCGGAAAGTACACACCCTAAGGTATTCGCTGATGGGCATAGTGAGTTCATGGAACTTTTTATTTTTTGTCACAAGTTAGTGGAAAATGATGATTTTTTATTTTTTTTTCCTTTTCTTACAAAGTCTCATATTCCACTAACTTGTGACAAAAAATAAAAACTTCTATGAACTCACTATGCCCATCACGAAATACCTTGGGGTCTCTTCTTTCCAAAATGGGGTCACTTGTGGGGTGGTTATACTGCCCTGGCATTCTAGGGGCCCAAATGTGTGGTAAGGAGTTTGAAATCAAATTCTGTAAAAAATGACCTGTGAAATCCGAAAGGTGCTCTTTGGAATATGGGCCCCTTTGCCCACCTAGGCTGCAAAAAAGTGTCACACATCTGGTATCTCCGTACTCAGGAGAAGGTGGGGAATGTGTTTTGGGGTGTCATTTTATATATACCCATGCTGGGTGAGAGAAATATCTTGGTCAAATGCCAACTTTGTATAAAAAAATTGGAAAAGTTGTCTTTTGCCAAGATATTTCTCTCACCCAGCATGGGTATATGTAAAATGACACCCCAAAACACATTCCCCAACTTCTCCTGAGTACGGAGATACCAGATGTGTGACACTTTTTTGCAGCCTAGGTGGGCAAAGGGGCCCATATTCCAAAGAGCACCTTTCGGATTTCACAGGTCATTTTTTAGAGAATTTGATTTCAAACTCCTTACCACACATTTGGGCCCCTAGAATGCCAGGGCAGTATAACTACCCCACAAGTGACCCCATTTTGGAAAGAAGACACCCCAAGGTATTCCGTGAGGGGCATGGCAAGTTCCTAGAATGTTTTATTTTTTGTCACAAGTTAGTGGAAAATGATGATTTTTTTTTTTTTTTTTTTTCATACAAAGTCTCATATTCCACTAACTTGTGACAAAAAATAAAAACTTCCATGAACTCACTATGCCCATCAGCGAATACCTTGGGGTCTCTTCTTTCCAAAATGGGGTCACTTGTGGGGTAGTTATACTGCCCTGGCATTCTAGGGGCCCAAATGTGTGGTAAGGAGTTTGAAATCAAATTCTCTAAAAAATGACCTGTGAAATCCGAAAGGTGCTCTTTGGAATATGGGCCCCTTTGCCCACCTAGGCTGCAAAAAAGTGTCACACATCTGGTATCTCCGTACTCAGGAGAAGTTGAGGAATGTGTTTTGGGGTGTCTTTTTACATATACCCATGCTGGGTGAGATAAATATCTTGGTCAAATGCCAACTTTGTATAAAAAAATGGGAAAAGTTGTCTTTTGCCAAGATATTTCTCTCACCCAGCATGGGTATATGTAAAATGACACCCCAAAACACATTCCCCAACTTCTCCTGAGTACGGAGATACCAGATGTGTGACACTTTTTTGCAGCCTAGGTGGGCAAAGGGGCCCATATTCCAAAGAGCACCTTTCGGATTTCACAGGTCATTTTTTACAGAATTTGATTTCAAACTCCTTACCACACATTTGGGCCCCTAGAATGTGACAAAAAATAAAAAAGGAACTCGCCATGCCCCTCACGGAATACCTTGGGGTGTCTTCTTTCCAAAATGGGGTCACTTGTGGGGTAGTTATACTGCCCTGGCATTTTCCAGGGGCCCTAATGTGTGGTAAGTAGGTAAATGACCTGTGAAATCCTAAAGGTGCTCTTTGGAATATGGGCCCCTTTGCCCACCTAGGCTGCAAAAAAGTGTCACACATGTGGTATCGCCGTATTCAGGAGAAGTTGGGGAATGTGTTTTGGGGTGTCATTTTACATATACCCTTGCTGGGTGAGAGAAATATCTTGACAAAAGACAACTTTTCCCATTTTTTTTGCAACTTCTCCTGAGTACGGCGATACCAGATGTGTGACACTTTTTTGCAGCCTAGATGCGCAATGGTGCCCAAATTCCTTTTAGGAGGGCATTTTTAGACATTTGGATACCAGACTTCTTCTCACGCTTTGGGGCCCCTAGAATGCCAGGGCAGTATAAATACCCCACATGTGACCCCATTTTGGAAAGAAGACACCCCAAGGTATTCAATGAGGGGCATGGCGAGTTCATAGAATTTTTTTTTTTTTGGCACAAGTTAGCGGAAATTGATATTTTTTATTTTTTTCTCACAAAGTCTCCCGTTCCGCTAACTTGGGACAAAAATTTCAATCTTTCATGGACTCAATATGCCCCTCACGGAATACCTGGGGGTGTCTTCTTTCCGAAATGGGGTCACATGTGGGGTATTTATACTGCCCTGGCATTCTAGGGGCCCTAAAGCGTGAGAAGAAGTCTGGAATATAAATGTCTAAAAATTTTTACGCATTTGGATTCAGTGAGGGGCATGGTGAGTTCATGTGAGATTTTATTTTTTGACACAAGTTAGTGGAATATGAGACTTTGTAAGAAAAAAAAAAAATAATTCCGCTAACTTGGGCCAAAAAAATGTCTGAATGGAGCCTTACAGAGGGGTGATAAATGACAGGGGGGGTGATAAATGACAGGGGGGGTGATCAATGACAGGGGGGGTGATCAATGACAGGGGGGTGATCAATGACAGGGGGGTGATCAATGACAGGGGGGTGATCAGGGAGTCTATATGGGGTGATAACCACAGTCATTGATCACGCCCGTGTAAGGCTTCATTCAGACGTCCGGATGCGTTTTGCGGATCCGATCCATCTATCAGTGGATCCGTAAAAATCATGCGGACATCTGAATGGAGCTCTACAGGGGGGTAATCAATGACAGGGGGGTGATCAGGGAGTCTATATGGGGTGATCACCACAGTCATTGATCATGCCCCTGTAAGGCTTCATTCAGACGTCCGGATGCGTTTTGCGGATCCGATCCATCTATCAGTGCATCCGTAAAAATCATGCGGACATCTGAATGGAGCTTTACAGGGGGTTGATCAATGACAGGGGGGTGATCAGGGAGTCTATATGGGGTGATCACCACAGTCATTGATCACGCCCCTGTAAGGCTTCATTCAGACGTCCGTATGCGTTTTGCGGATCCGATCCATCTATCAGTGCATCCGTAAAAATCATGCGGACATCTGAATGGAGCTTTACAGGGGGGTGATCAATGACAGGGGTGTAATCAATGACAGGGGGGTGATCAGGGAGTCTATATGGGGTGATCACCACAGTCATTGATCATGCCCCTGTAAGGCTTCATTCAGACGTCCGGATGCGTTTTGCGGATCCGATCCATCTATCAGTGCATCCGTAAAAATCATGCGGACATCTGAATGGAGCTTTACAGGGGGGTGATCAGGGAGTCTATATGGGGTGATCACCACAGTCATTGATCATGCCCCTGTAAGGCTTCATTCAGACGTCCGGATGCGTTTTGCGGATCCGATCCATCTATCAGTGGATCCGTAAAAATCATGCGGACGTCTGAATGGAGCTTTACAGGGGGGTGATCAATGACAGGGGGGTAATCAATGACAGGGGGGTGATCAGGGAGTCTATATGGGGTGATCACCACAGTCATTGATCACGCCCCTGTAAGGCTTCATTCAGACGTCCGGATGCGTTTTGCGGATCCGATCCATCTATCAGTGGATCCGTAAAAATCATGCGGACGTCTGAATGGAGCTTTACAGGGGGGTGATCAATGACAGGGGGGTAATCAATGACAGGGGGGTGATCAGGGAGTCTATATGGGGTGATCAGGGGCTAATAAGGGGTTAATAAGTGACGGGGGGGGGGTGTAGTGTAGTGTAGTGGTGCTTGGTGCTACTTTACTGAGCTACCTGTGTCCTCTGGTGGTCGATCCAAACAAAGGGGACCACCAGAGGACCAGGTAGCAGGTATATTAGACGCTGTTATCAAAACAGCGTCTAATATACCTGTTAGGGGTTAAAAAAAACACATCTCCAGCCTGCCAGCGAACGATCGCCGCTGGCAGGCTGGAGATCAACTCTCTTACCTTCCGTTCCTGTGAGCGCGCGCGCCTGTGTGCGCGCGTTCACAGGAAATCTCGCGTTTCGCGAGAGGACGCGCCGGCGCGTCCAGGAGGAATAAATCAACCACCTCCAGGACGCGTCTGTGCGTACAGCGGTCCGGAGGTGGTTAAGACCCTTGTGTACATAGATTGGAGGTAATGTAATTGAATGTCTCAGGACCCCTTTTTTCCTGGTCAGTGGGTGTTCCAGCAGTCAGACCCCAGCAATCTGATATTTACCACCTATCCTATAGCTAGGCAATAGGTCATTATGGTAGGACAACCCTTTTAATTATACTGTAGATTATGTACAATCTGAGGAGGTTATGATTTGGTAAATTTCATGCCAGACATTTATGCTTAAAGGGGTTAAAGGGTTTGTCTCAGTTCAGTAAATGACATTTATCATGCAGTTAATAAAAGGCAAAACTAATGTATTGTGATTGTCCATATTGCCTCCTTTCCATCACAATATACACAGCACGTATCCGTGGTTATTACCACCCTGTAATCCAGCAGTGGTGGCCGTGCTTACACACTATAGGGAAAGGCTGGAAGTATTCATTGGCCAACACCTTTACCTATAATGTGCAAGCACGACCACCGCTGCTGGGTTACAGAGTGGTCAAAACCATGGATACGTGCTAGGTATAATGTGATGGAAAGGAGTCAATATGGACAATCACAATACATTAGTAAGTACCTTGTATTAACTTTATCTACATGATAAATGCCAATTGCTGAAGTGAGACAACCCCTTTAACCCCTTTTAGTGTGCTACACTTAATAGGGTTAGACATAAATGTCTTGGTGTGTGCATTGCGTGTTTCCTATGTGTGATTGGTGTGTGCTATATATGATCTATGTTTAAGTGGTGTATGTGCAGTATGGGACATATGCATCAATGGCATGTGAGCCATTTATAAGTTTTTTGTGTGCCACATGTGTCCAATGATTGGTGTGCACTGCATGTGTCTTGTTTCTGACTGACTTAAGTGCAGGATATCCATATATGTTTAAATTCTGCCACATGTATGTTTGAGCATTTTGCTGTGAATGTCTGTCATCATACTTCATCTTTAATATTTCTGTTATCACTGTAAGTGCTCATGAACACGACCGTTGGATGTCTTGCAGTCTGCAAATTGCGCATCCCAAAACATGGATACCGGGTGTGTGCGTTCCACATTATGCAGAACAGAACAGCCGGCCTCTAATATACAGTCCTATCCTTGTCTGTAATGTGGACAATAATAGGACATGTTCTATCATTTTACAGAAACGGAATGCACATGGAGTAATTTTTTTTGTGTGGCCCCATTGAAGTGAAGTGAACGGTACAGACTTGGGAAAAAAATAAGTTAGTGTGCAAGTGCCCTAAGGTGGGCCCCCAGAATCAGTTACACTGGTGGGCCCTAAGTACCCCAGTCTGACACTGTTTAAGAGAACATAAGTCAGGGAGGTTGAACCAGGGGCGGACTGGCTTTATACCCTACAGGGAAATTTCCTGGTGGGCCGATGCCCATGGGGCTGCCTGAGCCCTCCTCATGGCTGCTGATACATAAAGATCTGTTGCTCTCTGAATTAGTTAATGCTAGAAACATCAGGTTCTTATGCACATGGCCAGCAGCTGTAGGTGTATCCCGCCCACCTAGGGCTGGCGCTTAGTCCCATCTCATTGTGGAAACGCCGAGATGGGGCAACCCCTTTAAACATTCATCATGCAGGAATAGGTCTCTTTGGAAAGATTTATTGTCCATTGCACAGTTTAGTTTGCACAAGGAACAGTAGAAATGTAGGCTGACGCCGGCAGAGTTAGATACGGTCTGTGCCTCTACATTCCATACTTGATAATAAGTAATTAATAACCATACAGATGTTTCTATAGGTCAGATGAACACATTTTATATGTGGAGAAAACACAGAAGGGTTCTGCTAAGAACAGATTGCATTACATTTATTTTAAAACAGATGGTCCTTAGACTTAGGTGCCAATTTACAGCACATTTAGGCCCACATGCTGTTCCTTCCTTAATTATATCTTCCTCCCAGAACATGACTACAGTGTCTACCTAATGGCTTGTTTGTGCCCAAGAGAAAAGGGATTACCTAATGCCTTTTATGTGCTGTTTTTAAAGAGCCACTGTCATGAGAATACGGTGGTGCTTTTCTCTACCCTTTAAAAAAGGCAGTGCTTCTAGAGGATAGCCCTGTCAGTGCTGTGGACAGCGGTTGGCTGAATGGTCTCATTTCTTGGGTGTCAAGAAGGGCCAGGAGCTAGAGACCAATGGGGACCACGAAGTATATTCAACTATTATTTTGCATTGGTTTTACAAGAGAAGTGACTAAAAATAATCATACATTTTGTTATGATACAGTAGTAATTTCATCTTTTTAAGGTTCTATTCATATTGTGAGGTGGTAGCATGGCACCATGACTCACCAGGGGTGCATGGGTCGCAGTCACACCTATATCCTGGTACCTGAGCGGAAAGGCCTTTCTTTTACATAAGTAGACAATAGTATTATTAATGGCACATGGTAGGTGGGCGTCCTGTTACCGATTTTTCACTGGGATTGAGGAGCTTCAGGTTGCACCTAGGACATTGAGCACTACCGCATTACAAATAACAGCAGAAAAACCTACAACGGCTTGCATGAAAAACTGTATTGTGGTACTGCATGTAAAAAAAAAGTTTATACATTTTTACATGAGCCTGCTTTAATATTGGCAAGCAGACGTTTTATTATTGTAGTCCTATTTCTATTAGGAACGTCACTAAATAATACTTTTGAAATATTATTGACATATCAAATGTTTTGATCAGTGGGGGGTCCACCAATTGCTAAAACAAGCTAATAGAAGTGCTCACACAGAGCACTTTCTCACCTCACTGCTGAAAGCGAACTAGAGACAAACTCATAGACTTTCTATTGAGCCCATCTTCAGCACTGAGGACAGACAGCGTTCTATGTGAGCACTTATATCTACTTGGTTTAGTGATCAGTCGGGGTCCCAGAACTCAGACCCCCAAATTTCAAAAACTTTTATATGTCACTATGACATATCAAAATTTGTTAAAAGCACAGGTACACTTTAAAGGAGTTGTCTGGAAATACCTAATTTCTAACAGGTGCTGGCTAGTGTTGGGCGAGCATGCTTTGCCGAACACTTTTTTACTCGAGCGATGCTCAAGTCTCCTCCCTACACGTTTGTTGGCTGCTACGCAGCTAATAAACGTGCACGGAGGTACTCGCACTCAATGTAATGCCATAGCCATGTTGGTTACTGGCACTACAGTGATTGGCTGGCCAGAACGCGTCATTGGGTGCTATAAAGTGGATCACGTGGTTCGGCTCATTCTTAGTCAGGGAGAGCTGCAGCAGAAGGGACAGATAGTGTAGGGACAGGATTAGTTATTTTTTTTAGGCAGGGTTTACTGGTGAAAGGTGTTAGAGACCCAAAAGTCCTTTTAAGGACTATTGTTTTATCTGGCTGCCATATATACAGTCAGGTCCATAAATATTGGGACATCGACATAATTCTAACATTTTTGGCTCTATACAGCACCACAATGGGTTTGAAATGAAAGGAACAAGATGTGCTGTAACTGCAGACTGTCAGCTTTAATTTGAGGGTATTTACATCCAAATCAGGCGAATGGTGTAGGAATTACAACAGTTTGCATATGTGCCTCCCTCTTGTTAAGGGACCAAAAGTAATGGGACAGAATAATAATCATAAACCAAACTTTCACTTTTTAATACTTGGTTGCAAATCCTTTGCAGTCAATTACAGCCTGAAGTCTGGAACGCATAGACATCACCAGACGCTGGGTTTCATCCCTGGTGATGCTCTGCCAGGCCTCTACTGCAACTGTCTTCAGTTCCTGCTTGTTCTTGGGGCATTTTCCCTTCAGTTTTGTCTTCAGCAAGTGAAATGCATGCTCAATCGGATTCAGGTCAGGTGATTGACTTGGCCATTGCATAACATTCCACTTCTTTCCCTTAAAAAACTCTTTGGTTGCTTTTGCAGTATGCTTTGGGTCATTGTCCATCTGCACTGTGAAGCGGAGTCCAATGAGTTCTGTGTAAATTATGAGTTTATAAATTTTTTAAAGCATTAAAATTCTCATTTTTACACATAGATAAAAGAAAAAATCTAATGCTAATAAGCATATTAGACAATATTGGAATTACATCATTCCATTCTTATAACAAATACAAATAAATTAACATATCGAAGTATACACAGGTATAGGTCATTTGTACAAGTAATTTGAAACCCAAATTAAATATATCAAGGAAAGGATGGGTAGAAGGGAAGAGAGGGAAGGGAAGGAAAGGTGAACACTAGCAGATCAAAGTGTTGTCATATTGTGCGCAATGAGCAATAAAGTCCCATACATTATAGAAGAGGATAAATGACGTCTTTCTCGGTTGCTTGTGGCCATTTCTTCCAGACTTTGTAGCATTTTCCCGGGTTATAAACTGTAAACCATCTTTTCTTTTCGAAGTCGCAAATCTTACAGAACTCAGCACACCATTCCCCTAGAGTAGGTGGATTCTTTTGGAGCCATCTTCTCGGGATCAATAACTTTGCAGCGTTCAAAATAAATGAGCATAGGTCAGATTTCACACAATGCTGCTGAGAATTGTATATATTGAAAAGGACCATGTTAGTGGACAATTTAACCTCAGAGCTAAAAATTTTGTTAATAATTTTGCTAATACCCTCCCAGAATGAAGAAAGCAATGTACAAGAAAACCAGAGATGCTCATAGTTCCCAACGCCTTTTCTGCATCTCCAGCATGTATCAGGTATCTCTTGATTGTACCTATGGAGTAATACAGGGGTCTTATACCATCGTGTTGTGATTTTGTATTGCAACTCCCAGTAATTGTATGCTGGGGAGTTGGAAAAGGCGTTTTGGATAACCAACAGTCTCTGAGACTCTGTTAGTTTATATTGTAGTTCTTTGTTCCACTTGGAGCAGAACCCTGGTTCCTGTATTGAGGAGTTTATCATTTTATAGCATTTTGCCAAGATACGCGTCGTCAGAGTTTTTAGCTGGATTAATTTGTACCACCAATAATTCTCGCAAGTTGGTATGATGGGGGTTTCAAAATTTTTAAGCAAATTGGCCAATTTGTCATATTCTATGTCGGGTATGTGCGGCGTTGTAATTAAATTACTAAGGTCATTCCTGTTGATGGGCCTATCTTTGTGCCAAAAAGCCTTTAAGGGGATGTCGTCTCCTGAAGGGTCATTTCTAAGCTTATCTATCCAGTAATGCCAATCCTCAGGAATTATGCAAATAATTGGGGATTCTCTAATTATCTCTGGGAGGAAATGTAAAGATGCATTCAAAGTATGCCATTTTCTAATTGTATCTTTAGTTAGTGGGTTCTTAATTTTTTTAAGCCTATTTTGACAGGAGGTGGATTTCCATAGAAGGGCTGTTAAGCTAAGGCCAGCTAGATCTTTTTCAGCGATAACCCATTTCTTCCTAATTGGTCGAATGAACCATTCAAAGGCCCTGGTCAGGGAAGAGGCTTTGTAATATTTTTCTATATCAGGAAGGTTAACACCTCCACGATCCTTGGGGCGGGTTAGGAGATCATATGAGAGCCTGCTCTGTTTGCCTTTCCATATGAATTTCTAAATGATCCTCCTGTATTTATTGAAAAAGGCTTTGGGAATATTTATAGGAATTGTTTGTAACAAGTATAGGACTTTAGGCACAACATACATTTTTACAAGGTTAATTCTCCCAAACCAGGAAATCCATAAGTCCTCCCACTCCTTAAGTTGTTCTTCAATTGATTTTAAAATACTAGGGAAGTTGGACTTGTATAACTCTGATGAATTGTCACACATATTTACCCCTAAATATTTGAAACAATTTTTCGCGGGTTTCAGGGAACTATTATATACAACCTTCTTCCAAGACCTATTGCTCACGTTAATATTGTATATTTCAGATTTGGTGAGGTTAATTTTGAAGTCAGATACAGCATTGAATTTGTCGAATTCCTCTAACAAGTGTGGAAATGAGGATTCTGGCTTTGCGATTATAATCAGAGCATCATCCGCATATGGCGCTATTTTATGGACCTCTGTGCCTGTGAACAACCCACTGATGTTTTTATTAGCTCTAATTTTAGCAAAAAAGGGTTCGAGAGATAGAATGAACAGCAGTGGGGAAAGAGGGCAGCCCTGTCTAGTTCCATTTTTTTATGCGGAATGCCTCTGAGAGTGTGCCATTTCCTTTTACTTTGGCGCTTGGAACTGTATACAAGGCCATAATTTTATCAATGAATTCTTCTGTGAACTGCAATTTCTGCAAAACCTCTCTTAAGTAAACCCAATTTAAGCGGTCAAAGGCTTTTTCCGCGTCGGAGGCGACCAGTACTGTCGGCACCCTCTTAATTTTGGCATATTTCATTAGGTGTATGACTTTGATTGTGTTGTCTTTGGCCTCACGGCCTGGGACAAAACCAACCTGGTCACCCCGACTAAGGAACTTACTAAGGGACTATTCCTGTTCGCCAAAAGAGCTGCGTATAACTTTAGATCCACATTCAGTAACGAAATGGGTCTATAGTTAGAGCAATCTGTTACGTCTTTCCCCTCTTTAGACAACACAGCAACGAGAAGGGATTCCTCCCTTAGGCTATCCATTCTACCTATCGAATTAAAATACTCTACTAAATGTGGAGTCAGAGTATCTTTGAACTTTTTGTAATAACAGGCTGTCAGTCCATCCGGGCCAGGACTTTTGCCAATTTTGAGATTATTAATGGCTTTAGAGATTTCTTCAGATGAAAAGGGGGTGTTTAAGTTCTCTCTTTGCAATAATGACAATTTTGGTATCTGGACTTCTTCTAGATAATCTTTAATTTTGTTTTAAGTGGATTGTATTAAATCATGAGAGTCTGTAGCGTGAATATTGTATAGTTTCCCATAAAATTCCTTAAATATGTCAGCGATTACTTTCGGATCCTGCACCATTTTATTTGCATTATTTTTTATTTTAGTTATATTATTTTTAGCCCGTTCTTTCTGTACACAGCGAGCCAATTCCTTTCCGCACTTGTTCGCGAATAGGTATTGTCTAAATTTGGACATATAAATATATTTTTGATAAGAATGGTCCAGTATATTCTTCACCTTAAATCTTAGGTCCCTAAGTTCTGTTTCTGATTTAGAGTCTGGGGCATTTTTGTGAGATTTTTCTAAACTCCTGATTCTGTCTAATAACATCTCTACTTCTTTATTTCTTTCTCTCTTTTCTTTAGCACCGATCCGAATCAGAAGGCCTCTGACCACTGCCTTATGAGTTTCCCAGACTAAAGAACTGGGAGTGTCTTCTATTTTATTATCCCTGAAGAAGAAATCTAGTTCAGAGGTAATAAATTCCACATTCTTATTATTGTTCAATAAGCTCTCATTTAGAACCCAGTTACTGATTTTGTGTTCAGACTGGTCTGTTTTAAGGTGAAGAATAACCGGAGCATGATCAGAAAGCAATCGTACAACATATTCAATTTTAATGACAGAGCTAATATCTCTTTGGCCTAGTAAGAAAAAGTCTATTCTTGTATGTGTTTTGAAAGTGTGGGAGTAGAATGAAAAATCTTTGGAGTCAGGGTTTAATACCCTCCAAACGTCAACCAGTAGATGCTTCCTCAGAATCTCCTCAAACCTTTTGAGTTTTTGTCTGGTAAATCTAGATTTCCCTGAGGTAGAATCCAACTTAGGATCCGGAGCAATATTAAAATCTCCTCCAATGATTAGTTGGCCTTCAGAGAAAGAACTTCATAACTCAAGAACATTCTTTAGAAACATCACCTGTTTTAGGTTCGGAGCATAAATGTTGGCAAATGTGTAAAGATTATTACCGATATGTCCCTTCAGGAAAATATACCTACCCTCTGGATCTGGTAGATAATCAAGCTTTTTAAAGTCAATATTTTTACTTAGCGCAATTGAGACACCTTTCTTCTTTTGGAGTGGGGTGTTCACATTAAACAAAGTTCTGTAATGTTTACATTTTGTAATGGGGGTATATGATTTTTTTAAATGTGTTTCTTGGAGAAACAGCACATCAATGCGCTTTTTCTTGAAGAAGTGGAGCACTTGACTCCTTTTAGCTGGGATGTTTAACCCATTTGCGTTAAATGTAGCGCATTTCAATTCAGACATCATTATTCACGAGACAAGACAAAGAAGACGAATCTGGTCTGCTAGGGGAGGGAATGTAAGGTAGGATAATAAGCTAAAGTCTTAGGAGAGATTAGATACCTGTGTATGATATCACGATAACAAAAAGGTGGTACTCCTCCAAATTTCAGAGGAATAGTACCAATAGTGTAACAACAGCAGTGTCAGTCCTCCTTGAAAGAAAGACTGAGTTTTTACCACACAAAAGTGTGAAACCGCTACCTATTGGGGGGTGGAGAAATGTAACTATAAAATTTTCCCTTTCAAACAAAAAAGGAAGCAAAAGAGATCATCCCTAGTTATTGGTCAAATAATCACTAAGGATGACATAAACTTGTTTGTAAACTACAATATAATAGATACTGGGGGGAGCTCCCAGAGACAAGTAGGGTAATAGTAATTAATAACATATTAATTAACCAAAAAAAAATGTATATATTAAATTGAATACTGTTAACATTTCCAAGTTAAAATATAAAACTTTAAGCCATTATCTATAAAATACATGTAAGAGGTGTGGATGTTCTGTGTACACAAGTATCCAGAGCAACCTAACATAGCCCTGTAACGCATGTATTGATGTACAGCTGTGAATTTCTCAGAAAACTGTATACCTTTACATATATGAAAATACAAGAAAGGATATGTAACGACAAAAAAAAGGATATGTAAAGATGACTTCAACCCGGTGAGTGTTGGCGTGAAGAAGGGGTGAATCCTCTGGCCTGCTTTCTGGGAGCTCTTGGGCATTGAAAGTCCTCTTCCTCTCTTCTCCTTGATTGCGGTGTTGTAATCTGGTCCCGCTTGGCAATTGACGAGAGGTTTGGCGGTGCAGGCGTTTCTTCCTCCGGTAACCATTCAGGGATATTAAGATGAGTAAGATCCAATTTTTCCAGAGCGAAGGCTAAGTCTTCTGGAGTGCGAATGGTCAATTGTCTGCCGTTGTTGTTGACCAGAAGGCCGAAGGGGTAAAGCCACCTGTATTTTATATTTTTATCTCTCAAGGATCTCGTAAGGGGAATCAATTGTCTGCGTTTTTCCAACGCGAGCCTTGATAAGTCTTGAAATATAGTAATTACACCACCTTCGTACGCTATCTTTTTTGCATATCTTGCTTTTCTGAGTATTTCTTCTTTTATTGAAAAGCTGAGCACATAGCAAAGTATGTCCCTTGGAGCATCAGCTGGTGCGGATTTGGGGCGGTATACTCTGTGCGCCCTTTCTAAGCCGAGATTATATCCTTCCTCTTTCCCTAATAGTTCAAGGAGTATCTGGGAGAGAGCAAAAGAAATGTCTTTAACTTCCACAGATTCTGGCATGCCTTTTATACGTAAGTTTTTCCTTCTTGAACGGTTTTCCAAATCGTCAAGGTGCATTTTCAGGCTATGTATCTTATTCTGCTGTGTCAGAATTTTCTCCTCCATATATACTGCTTGTGTAGACAGCTTTGCATTAGAGTCCTCGACAGAATCAATTCTGTCATTTAGCTGTTTGAGGTTCGATTTGATCTCTGAAAGGTCACTTTTTATAGAGGTGAACATCTCTTTGAACAAGCCTTTCATATTTTCCATGGTAGGGAGGCTTTTGATATGTTTTTTAAGATCGTCTTGCTCTTGATTAGAGTCCTCTTCTGATTCAGAGGCATAATTGGCTTCATGTTGATATATCTCTGATGTCTTAGAAGACCTCCCTTGAACAAATTCCGGTGCATCCGGACAGAGATTCTGTACTCTAGGAGTGCTCAAAGATCTTTTTGGGGTTCTATTGGCTTTGCCCCCTTCCAGAAGATTTCTTGGCTTGCCCATTGTTCCTGAAGAGTAGTATGCTATAACCGGGAAGGGCTGTTAGTGGCTGTGAATGTGTTGCTAGATGTGTCTCTGACACTTTGGCAGCAACTTTGTGTGTTAACCGTTTAAAATAGGAGGTTTCTCAAGTAAGCGGTTCTCTGGGAGAGATCCCCTACTTATGGAATTCTTAAAACATGTTGGGTCTTCTAATTTCGTAATTTAAGGTCTGCAAGGTTTCTGGGGTTTTCTGAGTAGTATGAATTATATAGTAACTTGTGAAATTAGTTTCGGCAATTAAGAAACTTCCCCTTTAAATTTCAGAAAAAATGTAGTTGCAGAGCAGCAAGATTTCTGGGGTATTTCTGAGTAGTATGAGTTGCACAGTAACTTGTGAGTTTAGTTTCGGCAAGTAAGATATTTCCCGTTTAAATTTCAGAAAAAATGTTGTTGCAGAGTAGCAAGATTTCTGGGGTATTTCTGAATATTATGGGTTGCAGATTAATTTGTGAGTTTAGTTTCGGCAAATAAGATACTTCCCCTTTAAATTTCAGAAAAAAAGCTGTTGCAGGACACTGCACTAGAAGAGTCCACTGCTGGCTAAGCTATAACTGTTCAGCGGTCAGGGTACCGGGTAGGACCCTTGCACCCACCGCCTCTTTTAAATCAGAATCTTTGAGTATTTGGTAAGGGTTATGTGCCCTGTCAATGTTGTGCTGCTGCGCCTTTAAATTAATTCACTAATCGGCAGTCCTTCTGACAATAGCGCTTCACAGCCAAGACATTAGTAATTGATGTACATCCAAGTGACCCTATTATCTGTTTCTTCTGATGCACTTTAATGGAATATATCTTAGCTGAGTCCTCGCTGTAAGTACAGACAGTGCAGTAAGATTTGAATTCCGTGCCTATTTCTGGGCCGGCGGACTGATCTATTAGTTAGTGTGGCTGCCAGGTCCTATCTGCACACTGCTGGTGTCGTTTAATGGAGCAAACAATAGTCCCACTGAAACCTTCAATTTAGCTGCCGGATTCAAGGTAACAGCCCAGGGCACTTACCGCTCCTGCGACAGCCTGTAGAGAGGACTCAGGGGTGGAATATTGCTAGTAGATTTTTTCCAGGCCAGCCGCGATTCACGGCCGGATCTACTTTCGCCGGTCTTTTAGTGCAGCCGGGCCCGGAGTTAGAGGCACTGTCAGTTCGCCGATACTTCAGCCTGTTATCTTCGCTCCCTCAGATGATCCAAGTGGGAGCTGAGGATCTTTGTTGGAATAGTTGAAAACGGCACACAAGCCGCAGGGTACGGCTCCTGTGACCCGGATGGGTGCTCTAATAAAGTCCTGTGCTTGTCAGGGTGTCGTAGGCCGCAACTTCTTTCTGTCACAATTTTTAGAAATAAAGTTATCCTGGTGTTCCAGGCAGTGTCCTAAATCAGGATCTGGGATTTTCAGAGTAATTAACTCAATTTTAGCCGAGTTATGGCGATCAATAGCCACTCTTTCTCCAGAGCTTACACAAGCTGCATCTGGTCAGCTCTGCAGCTAGCTCCGCCCAACCCCCCCCCCCCCCCTCCCCCGAGTCCAATGAGTTCTGAAGCATTTGGCTGAATATGAGCAGATAATATTGCCCGAAACACTTCAGAATTCATCCTGCTGCTTTTGTCAGTAGTCACATCATCAATAAATGCAAGAGAACCAGTTCCATTGGCAGCCATACATGCCCACGCCATGACACTACCACCACCATGCTTCACTGATGAGGTGGTATGCTTAGGATCATGAGCAGTTCCTTTCCTTCTCCATACTCTTCTCTTCCCATCACTCTGGTACAAGTTGATCTTCGTCTCATCTGTCCATAGGATGTTGTTCCAGAATTGTGAAGGCTTTTTTAGATGTCGTTTGGCAAACTCTAATCTGGCCTTCCTGGTTTCGAGGCTCACCAATGGTTTACATCTTGTGGCGAACCCTCTGTATTCACTCTGGTGAAGTCTTCTCTTGATTGTTGGCTTTGAAACACATACACCTACCTCCTGGAGAGTGTTCTTGATCTGGCCAACTGTTGTGAAGGGTGTTTTCTTCACCAGGGAAAGAATTCTTCGGTCATCTACCACAGTTGTTTTCCGTGGTCTTCCGGGTCTTTTGGTGTTGCTGAGCTCACCGGTGCGATCCTTCTTTTTAGGAATGTTCCAAACAGTTGTTTTGGCCACGCCTAATGTTTTTGCTATCTCTCTGATGGGTTTGTTGTGTTTTTTCAGCCTAATGATGGCTTGCTTCACTGATAGTGACAGCTCTTTGGATCTCATCTTGAGAGTTGACAGCAACAGATTCCAAATACAAATAGCAGACTTGAAATGAACTCTGGACCTTTTATCTGCTCATTGTAATTGGGATAATGAGGGAATAACACACACCTGGCCATGGAACAGCTGAGAAGTCAATTGTCCCATTACTTTTGGTTCCTTTTGGTACAAGTTGGAGGCACATATGCAAACTGTTGTAATTCCTACACCGTTCACCTGATTTGGATGTAAATACCCTCAAATTAAAGCTGACAGTCTGCAGTTAAAGCACATCTTGTTCGTTTCATTTCAAATCCATTGTGGTGGTGTATGGAGTCAAAAATGTTAGAATTGTGTCGATGTCCCAATATTTATGGACCTGACTGTATATATGTTAGCGCAACCTGTGCTAAATTGTGCAATTGTTTGGCCGCTGGTGACAGTGACAAAACCTCTGCTACATCTGTTGTGTTACATATGCGCAATTGTTTGGCCGCTGGTGACAGCGACATTACCGGCGCTACATCTCCTGTATAACATTAGCGCATCCTAAATATCAGTGACATTCAGTGTAATTTTTTCGCTGCTGGCGACAGCGACATTTCCTGCGCTACATCTCCTGTATAACGTTTGCACATCCTAAATATCTGTGACATTCCGTCAAATTTCTTTGCCGCTGGTGACAGGGACATTACCTGCGCTTCCTCTCCTATATAACATTTGCACATCGTAAATATCTGTGACATTCAGTTTATTTATTTGCGCATACACTTACAAAACCGGCGCTACTGTACGTGTGACATACTTGCAAGCATATGTACCATTTAATATGATCAAGGCGAGCAGTAAGGGATGGGGAAGTGACCCTGCTGCTGATGGTGCACACAGAGGCCGTTGCCCTGGGCTCGGTGAAACTGTGCCTGCTGCCAGAGCACAAGAAACACACTCATCCACGACACCTAGCTTCATGTCCCAGTTTGCAGGGCGGCAATTAGTGTCTCAAGAGGTTCATGATGAGGATGAGACACAGTTGTCAATAAGTGAGGTTCTTGTTAGGTCAACAAGTCAGGAAGATGACCAGAGTAAGGAAGTGGAAGAGGAGGTGGTGGACGATGAAATCACTGACCCAACCTGGGAAGGTGGCTGGTCAAGCAAGGACAGCAGTACAGAGGCGGAGGGATCCGCAGCACCGCAACAGGCTGGAAGAGGCAGTGGGGTGGCAAAACGGAGTAGGCGGGCCACACCAAAGAGACCCACAACTGTTCCCCGGAGCACCCCCTTGCAGCAATCTCCCTTGCCAAGGGGTAGGTGTTCCGCAGTCTGGCGCTTTTTTGATGAAAGTGCGGACGATAAAAGAATTGTCATTTGCAACCTGTGCCGTACCAAAATGAGCAGGAGCATGAACACTGGCAACCTCACCACCACCAGCATGATCCGCCACATGGCATCAAAGCACTCTAATAGGTGGGCCGAAAGCCTGGGTCCACAATCAGTGTCTGCGGGTAACACCACTGCCTCCTCTTCCCCTGTGTTGCGTGCTGGCGAATCCCTGTCCAAGACGCAGGCCCAGATGCCTCTCGCCCTGAACCTGGACCTTCGCAAGCACCATCAGCTAGCACATCCACTTCTGTGTCCCAGCGCAGCCTACAGATGTCCATACCCCAGGCCTTTGAACGAAAGCGCAAATACCCAGCCACCCACCCACAGGCCATAGCACTAAATGCGCACCTTTCCAAATTGCTGGCCCTGGAAATGTTGCCATTTAAGCTTGTGGACACTGAGGCTTTCTGCAGCCTGTTGGCGGTGGCTGTCCCTCGTTATTCAGTCCCCAGCAGCCACTATTTTTCCTTGTGTGCTGTCCCCGCGTTACACCAGCATATGTCCCGTAACATCACCTATGCCCTGACCAATGCAGTTTTTGGGAAGGTCCACTTAACGACTGACACATGGTCAAGTTCTTTTGGCCAAAGAAGCTACATTTCCCTGAGGGCACACTGGGTGAATGTTGTGGCCGGGAGCGAGACGTACCCTGGGCACAGGTGCTACCGACGCCAAAGATTGCGGGCCCTACTTCCATCAGGATTTCTGCCACCACCTACATTAATGGCTGCAACCCCCCTTCTCCTCCTCCACCTCCTCTTCTATTCCCACCCAAGAATTCTCATCTTGCAGCACCAGTCAGCCATCAGTCAGTAGCTGGAAGCAGTGTAGCACTGCAGTGGGGAAGCGGCAACAGGCCGCACTAAAACTAATTTGCTAGGATGACAAACAGCACTCCGCCGCAGAGCTGTGGCAGGGTATAAGGGACCAAACTGAGCTGTGGCTCTCGCTACTCAACCTACAACCAGGCATGGTTGTGTCTGATAATGGCCGTAACATGGTGGCGGCTTTGGAGCTCGGCAATCTCACACACATACCATGCCTAGCCCACGTGTTCAATTTAGTGGTTCAGCGGTTTCTCAAAACCTACCCCGATTTGCCTGAGCTACTGGTGAATGTGCGCCGTGTGTGTGCCCATTTCCAAAGTCATCTACACAAGGGTCATAAATCTTATACAACTAGCTACCAAATCCAATTCGCCATTAGTTATTTTAAGTATGGACGCTGAGAAAGCGTTTGATAGAGTGGATTGGCTTTTTATGACCCAAGCGTTATTAAAATACGGTATCCCAGACACATTCATACGGGGAGTTATGGCAATGTACTATAATCCCACAGCGCGCATCCTGGTGAATGGTACCCTATCTCCTGTATTCGCGATCTCCAACGGCACACGCCAAGGATGCCCCCTTTCTCCCTTACTGTTTGTATTGGTCATAGAAACGCTTCTTCAATCATTTAGACAAAATGCTGAGATAGAAGGAATGAAAGTGGGGTCGGTTATCCACCATTCAGCTAGCTTTGCAGATGATGTACTTTTACTCATCACCAACCCAATCCGAGCCTTTCCAGCAATTATGTCTACTCTTCAAACCTACCACTTGTTATCCAATTTTTCTGTGAACTTATCTAAATCCACAGTCCTTAATGTGACCCTGAGGTCGAATACTATGGCCTCTTTACAAAAAACCACCCCATTTCAGTGGACTAAGGAATCCATAGTATTTCTAGGGATAACCTTGACCCCGGACTTCTCAAAGCTGTTTAAAGACAACTTCCAGCCACTGCCAAAGCGTTTGGAAGATCTGTTGGGTTCTTGGGACATCCCATTTATTTTATGGTTCAGACGAAGAACATTGATTAAAACAATACTGCTGCCCACTGTTCTTTATTATCTACAGGCATTGCCAATCCCAATCCCAAAAGCTTACTTTATAAAACTGCAGGGAATTTTGTCTAAATTCCTCTGGGGTGGGAAGAGATCTAGGTTACCTCTTACTCTTATGGTGCAACACCCTAGGAATGGGGGACTAGGTATTCCTGATCTGTACACATACCATAAAGCGGTAATCGCATTAAGATGCCTAGAATGGTTGAGACCCTACTCTGAACGGTTAGACCTACTTACAGAAGATAATATGTTAAACCTCCCACTCCACTCCATCATTTTCTTGGACCAATCCCTAAAACACGCTAAGGTTCAGACATGCAACATCATGACTAAATATGCTTTGGAAATGTGGAAGAATTCCAAATGGAAAGAGCATCTACTAACTAATTATGTCGCCCTAATGCAGGTTCGAGATGTACTTTGCCACTCCTCACCCCAGTTCTGGGAAACCATATCAGGCAGAGCCAAAGCAATTACCACTCCAGTTTTAGCGTTATGCCCAGATAATGATGTTCCAACCTTCGAGGTTCTGGGAAAACACCCTACGGTAACTTGCCTTTCAAACTTCCAAAAAGCACATTTTATTCATTCTATGAAGTCCCACCTTAAATGTCTTAGTGCATCTTTAGAAAAATCCGCATTTGAAAAAATGGCTTTGCAAGTAAAGGAACCAAAGGGTAAGATATCTAGATTATATAGTCTGCTATTAGCCCTATCGCGCCCAGACAAGTTTCCGTTTATTTCAAAATGGGAGAGCGAGTTGAGTATTCAGTTTTCAGCGAAGGAAATACTTAGTGTTTTGAAGGCTCCCCATGGAGTGTCCAGGTGTGTCAAATTACAAGAGAATAGCTATAAAATACTTACTCAATGGTACTATACACCACAGAGAATTAACCGCATGTTCCCTGAATGTAGCTCAAACTGTTGGAGATGTGAACAAGAAGTAGGCACTCACAGCCATATATGGTGGAGTTGCACTAAGATTACTCCCTACTGGCGGATGATATGTAAAGTCTTATCTGAGATTTGTAAGATGACATTTCCAACCTCTCCGAAGGTGTGTCTCTTTGGGGTGTTCGGGGAGCTCAAGTGCCCTAGTGATACGCAAAAGTTGAGTAAAATTTTACTGGCGGCTTCCAGAATACTCATTGCAGTTTACTGGAAAAAGAAGGAGATACCCCCAATAAAACAATGGATCATTAAATGCGATCAATTATACCGCCTTGAACAGATAGCCCACTGGGAAGCCCGAACGCCACACAGATTTGAGGCGATCTGGCAACCTTGGAAGAATTATAGAGGTTTTTCAAACTGAAGGCACTGCTTTAAGGTTATAGTGAATACCAAAGATAGCAATATATTAATTCTCAGGAACAAGCCCTACCACTTGACAACATAATGGAAGCGCCCCCCCCCCAATCCCCATTCCCTTTCTTCCCTCGGACCTTCCTAGTCCCTCCTCCCTTTCCCTGTTTTGTTTATTATTCTGAAATCTGTAATCTGATTTTTCTCATTTGACTGTATTATATCAGATGCATTCTTATATTGGCGCCCTTGTAGGGCAAGTAAAGATTGTATGTCCTTACTGTTGTAAAATCAATAAAAACAATTTTAAAACAAACAAAGTCATCTACAGCACCGCCGGTCTGGCAACGCTGCAGCAGCGCTTTTAATTGCCAGCTCACCGACTATTGTGCGACGTGAGCTTGCGCTGGAACTCCACGTTCCACATGTTGGCCAGGCTTTGTGAGCGGCAGAGGGCAGTAGTGAAATACCAGCTGCAACATGGTCGTCGCCTTTCCAGTCAGCTTCCGCTCTTCACAAGCGACAAGTGGGCATGGATACAAAAGATTCCCTTAGGCGTAGTACAACAAGCGAGAAAAATACATCCTACCATATGTAGTTCATCATAATCAACTGGCAGAGGGTACTACATAAGGGGTTTCCTTGTTGATCCTGATGCCTAGGAGGTGCAAAGATGCTTCATCCTTGGCGTCAGGATCAAAAAGGGAACCCCCTATGTAGTATCCTCTGCCAGTCGATTATGATGAACTACATATGGTAGGATGTATATTTCTCCCTTGTTTTACTACGCCTAAGGGAATCTTTTGTATTCTTGTATATCTTTTTGTATCTGTTGTTGCTTTAGGACCGTATTTTACATACCCCCTGATGAACCTGTCTTGGGGGAAACACGTCAGGGTGAAGCGGTATTAGGTCCCACCACGCAGGGCATTAAAGGGCATACCAAGACAGGTATGAGGACGGGGACACCCCACCATCAGGAGTTGTCCCCGGGCTGAGGGTAGACCAGGGTTTTCTGTAGGGAAAGTTTCCCCCTCCTTGGTGTTTTCGGTCACTCCCCCTACCTCAGTCGCTGAGTACATTCCCCTAGTGTTTTCTGCTAGAGTGGTTTTGTTTATTTTTTTTAGATCTGTTTCTATTTGTATCTTGTGTGTACTGTAGTCATCCTTATATTTATGTTTGGGATACTCTTTTATCTAAATCAAAATAAAGTATTGTGTTTTAAGGGTCCTTAATTTTCTAGTATGCGATTCAACATCAGCGACCTGGGAGTCCGAGATGCATCCAGACATCCTCCCCATGCTGTTTCCGAACCATTTCAGTGGTGTTTGCATCAATTTCTGACCTTTTCCTATGAACCAGACACCCTCCCCTCTTCAGAGCAAGGGTTGCCTGGTTTAATGCTCTCCCATTGACTTCCATTGTGCTTGGGTGCTCTGCAGGGCATCCCAAAGTGTTCTACTCGAGCACCCGAGGACTTTGGTGCTCGATCAACACTAGTGCTTGCAGCCTGCATCCCCTACTAAAATGATCAAGCTTACCTGCTCCTCGTCGCTCTAGTCCTCCGCTCTGGCTCCTGCTTGTCCATCTTCCAGTCCCGGGTTTGTTTTATTCCTCTCTGCCATGGAAATGGTTACTTGATCCTATTTAGCCAACCACTGTCTTCAGCGGTGATATGTCCACCGGAGACATGGGAGCCAACGCGGAGGACAGGAGCGGCAGGGACAAGGTAAGTATAAACCTTTCAGTAGGGGAGGCAGGCTGCTGGCACCTGTTAGAAATTATGTATTCCTGGACAACCCCTTTAAGTAGTAAGTCTTGATCTTTGACTGAGTACAATGAGAGCTGTATAATTGTAATACTCAGTGAACTCCACCTAGTGTCAAGCAAGTGGCAACAGAGCTCTACTGCCTCTATGGGCTCATTCAGACGGCCATATGTTTTTTTTTTGCGGTCCGTAAAAATGCGGATCTGTTTTTTGCAGACAGCTCAGTCTGTCCGCAAAAAAACGGAATGCATACGAAATGTGTTCTGTATGCATTCCGTTTTTTGCAGATCCCTAGACTTGAATGGGGCCACGGAGCCGAGTTTTACTGACAAACACAGGACATGCTTTATCTGTTTTGCGGCGCCACAGAACGGAACAACGGATGTGAACAGCACATGGTGTGCTGTCCGCATCTTTTGCGGTCCTATTGAAATAAATGGGTCCGCACCCGTTCTGCAAAAATGAGGAATGGGTGTGGTACAAAACATATGGCTGTCTGAATTAGCCCTAAAGAAAATTTATGAAATAAATCAGAACAAAGTGTGTCTGGTTCACAAAAGGTGGTCTTAAAGAGGACCTTTCATTAGTTTTAAAATTCCGCCCCGTACAACAGAGGGAGCTGCACACACCAGAGCCGATATCGGGCGAACGGAGTGGCGCCCAGACATACTAGTAAGTGCAGGGGGACCCCTGGGCGCCGCTCTGCCCACTGATATACGTAGTTAGTTTTTAGATTTTAAACTAGTGAAAGGTCCTCTTTAAGCAGAGAACCCCTCTCAGAGTCATCTGTATGTCTTAAACAACTACTTGAAATGTACAGTATGTTAGCCTGAACAAGAATGTATTGCTTATAGCAAGAAAGTTGGCAGTAACTGCAAGGCATGCGATTAATACAGAAGTCCATCAGGGCCCACTACCTGCAAATGACTTCCCACTTTTGAGTTTCTGTCATGTCATTGCATTGTCATAATATACAATCACTCCTTTATTCTACAATCCTGCTATCCTTGTATGTAGCAGGTAGACCTCAAAGTGCCCCTTTAGAAACAAGAGGCCAGGTATGATTGCAACTTCTACATCCCCTATGGCAGTGATGGCGAACCTTTTAGAGACCAAGTTCCCAACACCAACCCAAACCCCACTTATTTATCGCAAAGTGCCAAAGCGGCAATTTAACCTGAATACTGAAAAATACCGGCCAAGTTTAGCTGTTGGGTAGTGGCTTACCACAGGCCGCTGCATTAAATGTTCCATTAATGGACCCTAGTATTAATAATGCCCCCATTAGAGGCACCCAGTGTTATTTAAAGACCCCATTAGTAGTCCCCAGTTTTAATAAGGCCCCATTAGTGGCCCCCAGAATTAATAAGGCCCCCATTAAAATTAATGCTCTCATTAGTACCACCCTAGTATTATTTTTCCTCTATTAGTGGCTCCCAGTATTAATAATGCCCCCATTAGAGGCCACAGTATTATTAATGCCCCCTTCCCCACTCTTGTGAAAAAAAACTCACCTCATCCATTTGATCGCACCTCGGTGAACACTCGCTGCTCACTGGATGCGCAGGATAAGACCCGCCGCCAGCGTGATGATGTTTCGCAGGTTCTGCTGCTTCCAGTCAATGCTGCAAAACATCATCATGCTGGAACACAGGTCCTGTCCTGCGCATCCAGTGATCAGCGAGTGTTCTCCGCAGTGCAATGAAATGGATGAGGTGAGTTTTATTTTTTTAACACAAGCAGAAGAGGGGGGAAAAGGCTGTACCAATGAGCGCTACACAATGGAAGAGCTCATTAGTAATAGTGCACAGGTGGCAACCCTACACATGGTCCACATAGAGCCGCGTGCCCACAGAGACGGCTCTAAGTGTCCCTTCTGGCACACTTGCCATAGGTTCGCCACCACTGCTCTATTGGCTACTGCAATGGCATAGAGCAGAGATGACAGTGTAAGCCACTGTAGCAAATAAACACAGTTACTGCAGTTTTTACAAGCAGATTTTCTTAGAAACTATTATTATAACATTTTCCTAGAACTGTTTATTTTACAGTCTCGCAGCAAAAAATTTATGAATGTATTTGCCTGTGATTTTTTGTTACGGCTTTTGTGATTGCAACAAGCTTCTATGGGAAGGGACCTCTCCTTTTGTCTCAATGTTTGTTTGGATTATGTGTCAATCAGTGCTATATTCCAAATAATAAGGTGCTGCTGAATATGTTGACTCTACAAAAATAAAGATTATTGTTATTATTACAGCCTGCTGCATCAGGATCACAGAGGAGACAAAGAAATAGGTATAATGAATATTTTTTGTTGATTGTAAAGTTCAGGAATGTGGACAATTATTGCAGCTCTGGCATCCTCTGCTGGGCAATGCTTGTAATTTCACTCATTCTAATCTTTATTATGTAATTACCGTATTTGCGTATAAGACGACTTTCTAACACTAGAAATTTATTTTCAAAAGTCGGGGGTCGTCTTATACGCCAGGTATACTCAGATCCGATGGTATAGTCTAAACCCCAGGCGTTCCCATGGTGACGGGGACACTTGCCTGGGGGTTAGAATATACAGGGCCCCACCGCTCGCAGGAGTACATTTATAAACTGTAATCTGTAACTTTAACTTTAAATCAGCGCTCATGTCTTTACTACCTTACTCTCAGCTCTGATAACAGGCAGTGCGGGCGGTGCTCACTCACTCACTCCTCCCACTAGGCGGCGCAGGCGCGTGACGTCAGTGAGTGAGCGCCACCCGCACTGCCTGTTACCGGAGCTGAGAGTAAGGTAGTAAAGACATGAGCGCTGATTTAAAGTTAAAGTTACAGATTACAGTTTATAAATGTATACTCCTGTGAGCGGCGGGGAGGGGGATCTGTGGATGGCACTTTTATGGAGGGGATCTGTGGATGGCACTGTTATGGGGAGGGGATCAGTGGATGAAACTGTCATGAGGTGGATCTGTGGATGACACATATAGCATAAGATGCTATATAGTGTCATCCACTGATCCCCCTCCCAATTACAGTGCCATCCCCAGATCCCCTCCATAACAGTGCCATCCACAGATCCCCTCCATAACAGTGCCATCCACAGATCCCCTCCATAACAGTGCCATCCACAGATCCCCTCCATAACAGTGCCATCCACAGATCCCTTCCATAACAGTGCCATCCACAGATCCCCTCCATAACGGTGCCATCCACAGATCCCCCTCCCCATAACAGTGCCATCCACAGATCCTCTCTATAACAGTGCCATCCACAGATCCCCTCCATAACAGTGCCATCCACAGATCCTCTCTATAACAGTGCCATCCACAGATCCCCTCCATAACAGTGCCATCCACAGATCCCCTCCATAACAGTGCCATCCACAGATGCCTCCATAACAGTGCCATCCACAGATCCCCTCCATAACAGTGCCATCCACAGATTCCCCTCCCCATAACAGTGCCATCCACAGATCCCCTCCATACCAGTGCCATCCACAGATCCCCTCCATACCAGTGCCATCCACAGATCCCGTCTATAACAGTGCCATCCACAGATCCCCCTCCCCATAACAGTGCCATCCACAGATCCCCCTCCCCATAACAGTGCCATCCACAGATCCCCCTCCCCATAACAGTGCCATCCACAGATCCCCTCCATAACAGTGCCATCCACAGATCCCCCATGGCAATGGACCCACCATCTTTTCCCAGCCCCTATTAGTTCCTATGTGGGAAACTGGGAATGTGAAATGAAAAAGATAGGTTACCATGGCAGCCAGGACGCTACTGAAGCCCTGGCTGCCATGGTCAGTTCCCTGGACTGGAGAAGATCGTCTTGGAGACAAGGAGGGCTGGGCAGGCAGGGGTAGTGTTATACGGCGAGTATAGCACAAACCCTATATTTTAAATGGAAAAGTTGGGGGTCGTCTTATGCGCCCAGTCGTCTTATACGCCGGAAAATACGGTATATAGAAAATGCAATAAGAGAATGCAGGAGGATTTGTATTGTCTGAAATAAAATAAAAAATACATACAATTGTTAACACCTTAAAGACTAACTCAATTTAAATTTTTGCCTTTTTGTTTTTACTTTTTAGTTTAGATAGCCTTATATGGCTTATTTTTTGCAGTACACGTTGTATTCTTGTACAAATACAGCCATACCAAAATTATATTGTTTTTATTTTTTCCGTTACGACATTTACCCCGCAGGAAACCATTTTTTTTATTTTAATAGTTTGGACATGCCAATACCAATTATGCTTATTTTATTGTTAATTTATATTTGTATGTAAAATTGGGAAAGGGTATGATTTTTATTTTTTATATTTTTATGTTTTTCATTTACTTAAAAAAATGTTTTTGTTCCCTTGGGGTACTTGAATATGTGAACATCTGATCTCTTGTACCAGAGACTGCAATAGAATAATATTGCAGTTTTTAACTAGCTTAGTTGAAAAACAATGGAGGCATGCACTACAGTCGTGGCCAAAAGTTTTGAGAATTACATAAATATTGGAAATTGGAAAAGTTGCTGCTTAAGTTTTTATAATAGCAATTTGCATATACTCCAGAATGTTATGAAGAGTGATCAGATGAATTGCATAGTCCTTCTTTGCCATGAAAATTAACTTAATCCCAAAAAAAACTTTCCACTGCATTTCATTGCTGTCATTAAAGGACCTGCTGAGATCATTTCAATAATCGTCTTGTTAACTCAGGTGAGAATGTTGACGAGCACAAGGCTGGAGATCATTATGTCAGGCTGATTGGGTTAAAATGGCAGACTTGACATGTTAAAAGGAGGGTGATGCTTGAAATCATTGTTCTTCCATTGTTAACCATGGTGACCTGCAAAGAAATGCGTGCAGCCATCATTGCGTTGCATAAAAATGGCTTCACAGGCAAGGATATTGTGGCTACTAAGATTGCACCTCAATCAACAATTTATAGGATCATCAAGAACTTCAAGGAAAGAGGTTCATTTCTTGTTAAGAAGGCTTCAGGGCGTCCAAGAAAGTCCAGCAAGCGCCAGGATCGTCTCCTAAAGAGGATTCAGCTGCGGGATCGGAGTGCCACCAGTGCAGAGCTTGCTCAGGAATGGCAGCAGGCAGGTGTGAGCGCATCTGCACGCACAGTGAGGCCAAGACTTTTGGAGGATGGCCTGGTGTCAAGAAGGGCAGCAAAGAAGCCACTTCTCTCCAAAAAAAACATCAGGGACAGATTGATCTTCTGTAGAAAGTATGGGGAATGGACTGCTGAGGACTGGGGCAAAGTCATGTTCTCCGATGAAGCCTCTTTCCGATTGTTTGGGGCATCTGGAAAAATGTTTGTCCGGAGAAGAAAAGGTGAGCACTACCATCAGTCCTGTGTCATGCCAACAGTAAAGCATCCTGAGACCATTCATGTGTGGGGTTGCTTCTCATCCAAGGGAGTAGGCTCACTCACAATTTTGCCCAAAAACACAGCCATGAATAAAGAATGGTACCAAAACACCCTCCAACAGCAACTTCTTCCAACAATCCAACAACAGTTTGGTGAAGAACAATGCATTTTCCAGCACGATGGAGCACCGTGCCGTAAGGTCAATCCTCAAGAGGCGGGTGGACAAACAAAAACCCACTAATTCTGACCAACTCCAAGAAGTGATTATGAAAGAATGGGTTGCTATCAGTCAGGAATTGGCCCAGAAGTTGATTGAGAGCATGCCCAGTCGAATTGCAGAGGTCCTGAAAAAGAAGGGCCAACACTGCAAATACTGACTCTTTGCATAAATGTCATGTAATTGTCGATAAAAGCCTTTGAAACGTATGAAGTGCGTGTAACCATATTTCACTACATCACAGAAACAACTGAAACAAAGATCTAAAAGCAGTTTAGCAGCAAACTTTTTGTAAACTAATATTTGTGTCATTCTCAAAACTTTTGGGACACGACTGTACTTTTGTCCATGTTGTAGACCAAACATGCCCATTGAAGTCAATGGGTCCCTGAAAACCACTTACAGAAAAGAGATGGCATTTGTATTCTGTCAGTGGTTTTCACTGACCATTGGTAATAGATGCTCTGGAAATCCCCTTTTCAGCATAGCAATGCACATGGCATATGGAGGACAAATGGACACACAAAACAGACACAGGGATCAAGCAACCAACCCCTCATGATCTTAACGGAAAAAAACATTGACCATTTTGGGACATAAGTCGGCATGGACACAGACATGTCACTTAGGCTACATTCACACGATCATGGCCATTTTGCATCCATTTTGTGGCTGTTTATCTGTTTTTAATGTTTTTTTGGATCCATTTTGCATCAGTTTTTAACGGCTGTTAAAATTGGTTGAATTTTGTAGCCTTTTTTTAAAAATCTCAACCCTTACAATACCCTCAGTATATATAATGCTCCTCTGTAGTGCACATATAATGAAAAAAAACATACTTCATGCACTTGCTAGTGTTCTCACTGGAGGAACCAATATCTGATGCTCCCAGCGTCATAAGGACACATAATTTCATGTCACCACACTGTGCATCAGGTCCTGCTGCCACTAATAAGGAGCTAGTGTCCCTGTATATGCAAGTAAGTGAGGTATTGTAACAGCGGCTGCTGTGCGCCGCTGTTCCCCTGCTTACCACCATGTTCCCGGGCGCCGTGCTCAGCGGTGATCTGTGGCCAGAGCTTCCCATTAACCGCTGCAGCTCTGGGCTCTGTTTGTGTAGGTGCTGTGGTTCTGAGGATCCGCTCCACAGTTTTATCTCAGCCCTGGCCACAGCATGCTCGCTGCTGTTTTTTTGCAGCACTTCCTTAAGGGCCGGCGCGCATCACTTCCTGGGTTTTATGGGTTAGGTCATGTGACCTCGCTGACCAATGCTCAGCCCCCTTCCCAGATGCCTCAGTGTCAAGATCATTGTGCTCTGCTTAGGTTCCTGACTTGTACCTCTGTTTCTGGATTCTGTTACCCGTCTAATCCCTGCCAGCTTGCCTTGACTCTCCTGTTGCCAACCCGGGTTGCCTGACCTGTACCTGTGCCGCCTGCCCTGACCTTTTGCCTGTCTGACTACGCCTCTGCCTCATCCTTTGGTCCTGCACTGTTGCTCCTGGTACCGACTCCGCCTGCCTGACTACGCCTGTACTTCTGGTACCTTTCTCAGGTACCTCCTGGTCCGCCTGGACTAGCTGCCTCGTGCACCTATTCTCCTCAAGAGGTAGCGACCTGGTGTTCCGCCCGGGAAAGTCTATCCCCTCCATCAGGGGTATTGTGAAGAATCGAGGGGTTCACTTAGACAACGCCCTTAGAGGAGGTAGGACACGTGGCACAGTGAGTTATTATTTTTTATTTTAACCACTGAATGGCCCTTTTTTTTTTTACAACATACCTTTATTTAATAGCCCTTAGAGGGGTGTACTACTGTCTAATCAGCTGGTAAAAACAAGTCCATAGATTTCAATTTGTCTTATTTTTTGACAGCTGCTATTCACTGGCCATTATAAAAATGGCAATTTTTCACTGTTGTGTGACTGTAGTCTAAGCGTTTGCTTTGTGAGTGCCAGGACCCTCCCAGTCCTGAGAATGCAGAGACTACATTGATGATTCGGTGCTACATACCCTTAAAGGGGTTGTGCAGTGGGTTAATATTGATGAACTATTCTCAGGATAGGTCATAAATATCAGATCAGCAGGGATCCGACTCTCGACACCCCTGCCGATCAGCTGTTTGAAGGGGTATTGATGCTTATGCAAGCACTACTTTTTCTTCAAAATTACCTACATGTCATCTCCACCTTGCAACTTAAAAGGGTTTTCCCACTCATAATACAGATAGGGGTAGCTGATTCCTGGGGGTCTGAATGCTGGGACCCCAAGCGATCAGAAGTCCCAAAGTGCCCCATGAGAATGGAGTGATGGTGTGCATGCATGACCACCACTCCTTTCATTTCTATGGGACTGCTGAATACAGCGTTTGCGGTATCACTGTCAGTCACGTTTATCAGTCACTCCAGGACCTTTGTTCTAATGATTGCTGGGGGTCCAACAGAAAGTTATTTTCTATCCTGTGTATAGGGGAAAACCTCTTTAAAGGATGTGCTACTAATGTCTTGGTGCCATATACCATAGGACTTGTAAAGTTCATGCTTCGAAGGGTAGAGCTGTTTTGGTGGCACAAGGGGGACCCACACAATATTCGATTGATTAGTATATATACCCAAAATAGTTCACACAAGCAGCTGTCTAGGGAGCAGCTGACCCACATAATTATAGGATGCATCCAAAGATCCACCTTACATTACTTTACAAGAATCTCAATGGGAAGTACAGAAGAGACGAAAAAAGGATACGGCACTCACCAAAAATCTTCACAGCTTTATTCACCAATAAAACAAGATGGATGCGGGCACAGCACAGACAGAAAGGCTACAGCCGTTTCGTGCTCACTGCGCTTCCTCAGGCCTCACAGTGAGTGCAAAACGGCTGTAGCCTTTCTGTGCTGTGCCCGCATCCATCTTGTTTTATTGGTGAATAAAGCTGTGAAGATTTTTGGTGAGTGCCGTATCCTTTTTTAGTTTTTTCTGTACTTCCCATTGAAAGTTGTGTATCTTTCATATACTCAGCACCACCAGATGTCACGAGTGTACGACGCAGAGTCCGTTTACATGGTTTAGCCGCACCACACAGTGCCGACTACAACCTTCTTCTGTTTACTCAAGAAGAATGCCTAAATAGACATGATGACAGACTCCTTTTAGCAATTTACTAAGAATCACAAACTAATGTCTGCTTTGGCACCATCTGGAACTCTCGGCTGTTGCAATGCTCTAAGTAAAAGCTTGGGGATGAAAAGCCGGAAGGTATCAACCACCACTGATTTGCAGAGTGGGCTCAACACAATTATTAGGCAAAAAAAAAGTTGTCTTGGGCCAGATTTCAGAACTTTTAAATTTAAAGATAGATGTCATATTTGATAACTTTACACTCCAACAAAGAAAAAATATATTATATAAAATACTATAATACTGCCACGGACGTTCCCACGACAGGTGGCAGGAGATCGGTGAGACTGGAAACACGTGGTTTCATCTGACATGTTTTCTGTTTGGATCAAATGACGTCTGTGTTGTTTCTGGTGCTTGCTGCACCTTCTTTCCCCAGGTGTGGCTATTATGGTCATTTAACCTTCTCTATTTATTGTTGTTTCTCCCACTATGCTATGCGGTTTCTAGCTTCTGCGCATGCGCCAGCTAACGGATCAAACAGATAAATTTACCTCTCTTGGCTCTCTGTGTCTGCAGTGACAGCTGCTCGCTCGGCTTCCCTCCTCTTCTCCTGCGCCGATGGACCGCCTCCTTTCTGCAGTTTTTGCGCCGTTAGCCGGCGCATGCGCATAAGCTACTGTGATGCCGTACCAGCAATGGGCATCGCAGTGCGCATGCCCCGGCCAAGGAAGTCAGCGCGCAGGCGCGGGATCTCGCTGAGGGGGAGAGAAAACTGATAGGCGGGCAGAGGAAGAGGCTGGGCGGGGATAAGAGCCGAAGAGGCAGAGCTGCCTGGGCACCAACGCGGTGGACGCCGCCCCTGGGCACTTGTGAGCCCTCATTTACATATGCATCAAAGTTCGTTTTTGGCAGTTTTACAAGTCCACTGAAGCATATAAAGGTACCGTTTTAATCATCTGTGTTGCGGCTACAGCGCTATGGGAACTGTTAAAAAGGGGTAAATGTGCTGACAGACTCCCTTTAAATTGAGCTTTTGGTTAGTAATTTCCAGAACAAAAAGCAGTCATAATAGTGCATGCCTGGAACATGGACTATAATATTTGAAATTCTACAAAATGTAATAGCGTTATCATTTTGTCACAACCAACCTGTGTTAGCTTTGGGATACTGCATGGATTTATATGTGGTATATATGGCATATATACAGTACTGTGCAAACGTTTTAGGCAGATGTGAGAATCTGGCAAAGTAAGAATGCTTTCAAAAATAGAAGCGTTAATGGTTTATTTTTATATATTAACAAAATGCAAAGTGAATGACCAAAAGAGAAATCTAAATCAAATCAATATTTGGTGTGATTACCCTTTGCCTTAGGGTACATTCACACGAACATATTTCTGGCTCCACATCCGTTCCGCAATTTTGTGCAACCGATGTGGACCCATTCATTTTAATGTGGCCACAAAAAATGCGGTCACCCTATAGGACCCTGGTACTAATGTCAGGGTTGAGACAACCTGTTCCTCCAAAAGGAAGGATGAACAAGAGTCTCCCTCAGGCCTTAATACAAATGACAGGGAAATGCAACACACAAAATAACCCAAACAAAATACAAAAGGGAAAGAAAACACTTAAAACATGGCTATGGCAGCACCAGGAACTCAGCCGAGATCCACACACCAGCAATCCACACACCAGCAATGGGCATCACAGTGCGCATGCCCCGGCCAAGGAAGTTAGCGCGCAGGCGCGGGATCTCGCTGAGGGGGAGAGAAAACAGATGGGCGGGCAGAGGAAGAGGCTGGGCGGGGATAAGAGCCGAAGAGGCAGAGCTGCCTGGGCACCAACGCGGTGAACGCCGCCCCTGGGCACTTGTGAGCCCTCATTTACATATGCATCAAAGTTCGTTTTTGGCAGTTTTACAAGTCCACTGAAGCATATAAAGGTACCGTTTTTAATCATCTGTGTTGCGGCTACAGCGCTATGGGAACTGTTAAAAAGGGGTAAATGTGCTGACAGACTCCCTTTAAGGGTATGACAAATTGCTCTCTTTAAAAGGTCTGTACTGAGTCATCAGTCATACTTCTGCTAAGTGGACAGTGGGAACACATGAAGATTGCATATGAGTGACATTGATGAATGTTGCACACGCATGGACACACATTAGAGCATCCCTATTCTATTTATAATACCTATTATGTATAGGCAGAAGGCTATTCATTCTAATTACTGCCTTTAAGATCCAGTGAAAATATGCCAGCTAGTAAACACAGCTTAGTGGTCACACTTTTGCAAGTATGCAAGTTGAATGAATACTGGATAGTATGTCAGATGTAAGCTGCCCTATACATTAGATGCATTCTTCTATCCCACTATTTTTAGTGGGATCAACTGACAATCTAATGTCTGTGGGGGGGGGGGGGGAGATACTCGCTGGTGGTGTATATTGGAAAAATCGATCCAACAGGCTAGATTTTTCCTGTCTGATTCTATTGTTTTCCTCATGCAGCTGCTCATCTCCTCCCTCCTTCCCCAGACAGCAGCCTTGTTCTGCCAATAATATTGAGGAAAGCATTAAAAATATTAATAGCTGCCAAAATGGCTCTGATCTAGCAAAGTTATGCCTAAGGAGAACAGCAGGGGGGGGTGTCCCCTGTGAATGAGTGTCAGAAATAGCCGAATGAGAGGGACATTGCATGCTGTTCCATTTCTCCAACCTAGAATGGAAATCTGAAGTCCCTCATTCTTGGCATTTGTAGGAATTTCGTTTACAGGTCATAAAGGTATATAAAAAATTTATAAACTATACAGTCTCTTTCCGCAGACTGAGGCACAATTTATAGCATGTTTTTTTCTCTGTGATTCAATGTTTTGCACATACATACATTGTGCCCATTTAGCTTTATCTTCAAACCATGCAATAGTTGCCAACTGGACTAAGAAAAAAAGGTTCACAAAAAGCAGAGATAAAAAAAACTAGTGTGAAAGGGGCCTAAGGCTATCTTCATGTTTTTCCCCATGTCCAACATTTTTTTAAAGTTATCCTGCAAACATATGACAGCAAATCTCAAAAACATTGTACAGATGGACATATACTTAAATATGGTTTGTATCCATTTGCCAGATCAGTTTTATTTTTTCCCTGCTAAATCTAAATGTTTACTGTGCAGACATTTATCATTATGTTTGGCTCAGCCAAACAATGTACGAGTGTACAGGGGTGCCCTATGTCCTACACCCAGTCAATGAACAATTTCCACAATCTAATGTACTTGAGGTTCAGAGTAGCACATCGCCCCATAGCAAACTTTTGGGATGTTACTAAGGTACCTATAGACTGCTTGTAAGAGGGGTATGCACCATCTCCCTATACTATTGCCATACTTTTGTCTGCCCCTGGTCTTGTCTTCCCCCCTATCAGTACATTGTGTCCCGTAAGTCTTATTTTATATTTTGTGCCAGAGAGATGTGATGGTGGCTGTGCTTTTGTGAGTAAGTGGCCCCCATGCTTAAGGAGCATAGTGGGTGATATGTCAGTGGTGCTCAGTAGCGATGTGCATCATGACAGTATTGCTCTATCACACTGGCAGAGGAAACTCAAGGAGAGCAAGTCTGAAAAGAGCATCAACAACATGGGCCATATATGGGAAAGCACATTACTATGACGGTCTAGTTTCCTTCTTAATTGGTGGCCTCATCACATCAGTCCATTGACTGAGCGACGGAGTAGTTTGTCATGAAACGTAGCAGTCCACTACTGCAATGACTATCTGGGAAGCTTACCTTTACGTCTTGGGATTCTGCCAGGTAGTAGTGTAGTGTCCCACATATGTGTGTTAGGGCCACTCCATAATGTTTATGTGTATATATATATATATATATATATATATATATATATATATATATATATATATTTAGGTTAGCACACAGGAAGAGACAGGAGATTAGAAATGGGAGTTTAGGAGTGAGAAGTTAGGAGGAGAGGAGCCAGGCTTGGCTCTGTCCTCTGGGCCTTGCCCCAGAGAGTGAAGCTACTTCAGCTCATGTAATTCAAGCCTAGGACTTATTGACCTGTAACTGTAATACCCTACTAGGAAGCCTTCCAGGGACTTAGGGAATAATTGCTGTATCTACTACAACCTTCTCAAATAATGGATCAGAGAGTTTGCCTGCCATAAGGGAGACCGCCCTTGGGTTGCTGGATTATTGAACTATAGACTATTGGCAAAGGAAGATAATGTCACGATCAGTGCGGGGGAAAAACTCCACACTAAACACAGGAGGGAAGGGGAACAGTAACTGGGCCTGGAAAGTAGGGAAGGAACAGGTCACCTCCTAAACAATCCTAATCCAGGCCCTAACTACCTATCAATATGAATAGACTTTGAAGGTAGGAATATTCATATGCTGGATACCTAGGCCCTTATATCCCTATAAGGCCCTGGAATGAGGTTAGAACTAGAGACAACCCATTCCTCCCCAGATGGACGAATGGAAGTCTCTTTCTCAGGCACAGATACAAACAACAGGAAAAATAACAAACACAAAACAATAAGAAAAGACAAGACTTAACTGAAAGTAGAAAACTGGCAACTCCAGAAGCACCTCCAAGAGTGAGAAGCGGCTACTTATGGGAAAAGTAAATTATCAACAAACAACACCTGAAGGAAGGGGTGTGGCATTCACCAAAACACAGACACAATAAGATCAGCAGTGAACTTGTCAATTTAACCCACGAGTTGCCAGTCTCTCCGACCTCCTGGTACCTGCCACGGGAACGTCCGTGACAGTACCCCCCTTCTACAGGTGACCTTCGGGCACCCAGGACCGACCTTATCCGGGCGAGATCTATGAAAGGCATTCACTAAACAATTGGCATCAACGTCGGATGCCGTCAGCCACATCCTCTCCTCTGGTCCATAACCTTTCCAGTGGACAAGATATTGAAGGGATCCATGGAGAACTCGAGAGTCAACTATTTTCGTGATCTCAAATTCCAAATTACCGTCCACCATGACCGAAGCAGGTGGCAAGGAAGATGGCTGTAAAGGTTCCACATATTTTTTCAACAATGACCTATGGAACACATTATGAATTTTCAGGGCCCGAGGAAGCCCAAGACAAAAAGCTACAGGATTAATAATGGCCGTGATCTTATATGGGCCGATAAACCTTGGACCCAACTTCCATGAAGGTACCTTCAACTTAATGTTTCTTGTGGACAGCCACACTAAGGTCCAGACCATTAATACGTTTCCTGTCAGCCACACATTTATATTTGTTGCCCATATTTTTCAAGTTATTTTGAATTTTTCGCCATATCGATGACAATGATGATGAAAAACATTCTTCCTCAGGGATACCAGAAGTATTAGAACCAGAAAATGTGCCAAACTGCGGGTTAAATCCATAGGCCCCAAAAAACGGCGACTCACCAATGGACTGCTGACTACAATTGCCAAAGACAAAAAGGAAGACCACTCCTCCTGGTTCTCAGATATAAAACAAGAATTATGTAGATCAGTGATAAAGTCCATGGTCTGGACGGAATGGGTAACGGAAGTAAAGATCCAGAAGGTCGAGTATGTGTCACCTTGGCACTTGCACAGGTAGTACAGGCTGACACATAATCCTTCACACACTTACGCCACCCCGGCCACCAGAATCTATGAGATATGAGGTTGGCAGTGGACCTACGTCCAGGATGTTCCAGGAGAACCGTACAATGATGTTCCTCCAACACCTTGTGACGCAATTCCGGTGGCACAAATAGTTTCCCAGAGGGACACGAGCCTGGTACGTCTCCCTGAGCCTCTAACACCTTCACCTCAAGGTCATGGTAGAGGGCGGATATCACCACCCTTATAGACAGTATAGGACTCGAAAAAGAAAGGAATAGAGGCTCACCCAACTGGAGGTATGGATAGGTTCTCTAGTCACGTGTTGACCCACCCAGTCAAGAAAAGAAACAAAAATTGAATGTAGAATAATGTGACTGGCACTCGACCTTTGACACCACGAGTTTACAATTTATTTGTAGATTATGTGTAGAATGGTTCATACAGTATAAAATAGAAAATAAGAACACTTGGGTAAATAATACAGTGTATATAAAATCGCAAATATGAAAACTTGTGTATAAAATTGCAGATATAAGCATCTATTAAAAATCACAAATATAAACACCTATAAAGAATCGCATAAGATGGCTAAATGAACAAGCATAAATATTCGTATATAAAATTGCAATGTAAATGGGTATGGTATAGTCCCAATCCTATAACCTAAGAGTGGTATTTGGTTGGTCCTCTTGCTTAATCAAAAAATAAGACAAATCACCAAATACACAGTCCCAATTTCTAATAGGTTCGAAACACTTTTAGACAACCATTTTTTAGACAGAACTCCCCCACATCACAAATCCCGAAATCGGAGGACACAATCACGAACACCTGAAAGAACTCATCGTTCAATATCACCATTGATTCATCCATACAATTTAAGACACAGGGAACTGAACAGACACTCCAGGACACAACATCACCAGTACAGTGTAACACAACATAATTCAAGACATAGAATTGGGAATCAGGATCGAGAACCCAATCTAGATCACCAACACAGTGTCAACCAAATGAGGGAGACACACCGAACTCCGAAATACAATCACAGACAAGATCACTCACATCACCAACACCACAGAGAACAACCACATGAATAGGTAAGAAGAAATTACGGAGGGGACGAGGGCAGGGCCGGTGCAAGGATTTTTGCCGCCCTAGGCAAGAAAAAAATTGCCGCCTCCCCCCCCCTATCAGATGATCTGTGGATGACGCACTGTTATGGGGGGGATCTGTGGATGACGCACTGTTATGGGGGGATCTGTGGATGACGCACTGTTATGGGGGGGATCTGTGGATGACGCACTGTTATGGGGGGGATCTGTGGATGACGCACTGTTATGGGGGGGATCTGTGGATGACGCACTGTTATGGAGGGATCTGTGAATGACGCACTGTTATGGGGGATCTGTGGATGACGCACTGTTATGGGGGGGATCTGTGGATGACGCACTGTTATGGGGGGGGATCTGTGGATGACGCACTGTTATGGGGAGGATCTGTGGATGACGCACTGTTATGGGGGGATCTGTGGATGACGCACTGTTATGGGGGGGATCTGTGGATGACGCACTGTTATGGGGGGGATCTGTGGATGACGCACTGTTATGGGGGGGGGATCTGTGGATGACGCACTGTTATGGGGGGGGAATCTGTTGATGATGCACTGTTATGGGGGGGGATCTGTTGATGACACACTGTTATGGGGGGGATCTGTTAAGTCCATTCAATCCGAATGGGTCTGCAATTAGTGTACTGTACTTACTCTAGTACCTTATGTATAGCATTAAGACGGCGCAGACCGGCAGCTCCCTCGGTCATGCGCCGCCTGCCTGCTTATCTCACTTTATGAATGAACAGGCAGACGGGCAGTCGGCGCATGAGGAGAGAGCTGCGGCAGGCGGCGCATGACCGAGGGAGCTGCCGGTCTGCGCCATCTTAATGCTATACATAAGGTACTAGTACAGTAAGTACAGTACAGTAATTGCAGACCCATTCGGTTTGAATGTACTTAACAGCTGCGGGTCCCGGTGTATTAGAGTAGAGTCACTGCACCGGGCCCCGCCATGAATGTCCCCGCCTTCTCCCTCCACACTGATACTTCGCTGGCCGCGCTGCGCAGCATAGCGGCCAGCGAAGTATCCCCAATCCGCTTTATAAGACGCACGGCCATTTCCCCCCCCTTTTGGGGGGGAAAAGTGCGTCTTATAAGGCAAAAATACTGTAAATAATAAACATATTGCATTGTCTACTGACTACTTACCAGTCCAGGACAATAAGATGAGCTGGTCTCTGGCTGCAGTCTGGCTCTTGGTCAGGCTCTGGGGACTGGAGACAAAAACGTACCGTGTACACCATTCACCAATGTCGCCCTGGCTGGGGTCCTGGGGAAGAAGAAAGCAGCTGCACCTGCAGGCTGCACTCCAATCCAGGCAGGTAGGAGGCTAGGAGCCCACTTCTAGTTCTGTCCCAGAAGGAGAAGGCACAGGCACTGCACTGCCACACTGGGGGTCGGGGGAGGCACATTGCTGGTGGTGGGCCACTGGTGGCCACCGTGGCCGTGGCTGGCTGCTGGGCTGCTCAGTGTGCGGCCTTGCCGCCTTCTCGTCTTCCTCCTTCGCTCCACCCCTCTCCCTGACTCTGTGTCACGTGCTCAAGGGTGGGAGGGGTCAGGGAGTTCAAATAGAGAAGATCATTACTCATTAGCTCTAAAGTCAACAGAGCTCCGCCTCCGCTCCACCCTCTGCATTGCAGCCTGAAGCCAGTGTAAGCTAGGAGGACGTCAGACAGCGGTGACCGTCTCAGACTGTCACTGTCACTGTCAGTGACAGACTGTCTCTCTGGTTTGCTGCGCCGATGCGCCCCCCCCGCCCCACCTCCATGGCATCACTGAGGCAGCGGCGCTCAGTCAGGAGTCAGCAGGCGCCAGCTCAGCTCAGTGCTGCGCAGCCTGCTGCCTGTGACTGTGTATGCGCTGCCTGTCTCTGACATGTGCCGCCTGCCGGGATTCTTTAGAGCGCTCAGCCGCTCAGGCGGCGCAGCATGAGGGGCGCCGCCGGCCGGTCGCCACTGTTATGTTAGTTATAAGCAACTCTTTTTTTTTTTTTTTTTTAAACCGCGGCGGGCGCCCCCTGCTAAGTGGCGTCCTAGGCGACTGCCTAGTTCGCCTTACTGGTGGCGCCGGCCCTGGACGAGGGAAAAAGAACCAGAGGAAACAAGGGACCATTGAGACGATAGATCATGTTGCCATAGTTAATCTGAGTCGGGTAGTTTTAACAGACACACAAAAGAAACTGTTAAATAAGGGTCTTAAATTTGCTCCCACTGCAAGGATGAATAGATTTGATGTATATGTGGGAATAGAGAAATGTATTAGAAAGTTATGTTTAAAAAAAATACTATTTAAAAAATCCCATTACCCACAACACATTTGAACCTAGTAAGTTTTAACACACGGAATTACGACCTAAATCAAGGAAATTCCCACGGCAGGAAATCAGCTACGAGATGGCAGCTTTTAGAAAAAATTTGGAAACTGATCTGAGAAAGATGAAAGATACCTTGAGTAGAAAAAATAATCTGACTATGGGTGAAATCAAAGCAATTAAAGACTTACAAACGGACACAGATATTGTGATAAGACCTGCAGATAAAGGAGGGGCTATTGTGATTTTAGAAGCTAAAAAATACAGTGAAGAATGTAAAAGACAACTTTCAGACATGACTACATATAGAAAATTGAAAGGAGATCCCATAAAAGAATTTAATCAGGAATTAAAAGATCTTTGTGAAAAAGGGCTGCAGAATAAAATTTTATCAGATCAAGAACACAATTTTTTTTATTTTTTTTTTAACAATTTTTTTTCCGGAAGATTGAGCAGATTACATCATATACAGCAGAAACAATACTCCTATACACATAGATGGATAAATGACAGTTAATTCACCAGGGTACATAACATGAAGTATATATTCTATTCATTGTCATAGATAAGTGAAATCAGCGCTATGAGCTGGTTATACTTCCGAATTCTTTTTTTTAGAAATATAGCCCCAACCATTCCCACCCCCCAACTTTTTCCAACTAATAATGTCATGATATCAGAATTTACACACACCTTCAGGTACACGAACTCCACCTACAGTTGTCATATATTTCAGACCTCGGCTATTCGCCCCTTTGTTCTCTTCCTATCTTGCATGTCAATGCATCTCTAAGCTTCCCAACGTCCCCTTCACTTTCTCCTCCATATACCATTTAGTATCTATGAAAGGCGTCATCACCTCTTTTTTTTCTGTAGGAGTTAATGAGTGCATAATAAACTTTTTCCACTTGTCGAAAAAGCGTTTTGCTGATTGTTCTTTGTTCTTTTCTACCTCCAACCTATCCAAGTACATAATATATTTTATTGTTCCCACCGCTTCATGCAATGTGGGAACAGTGGGATATATCCAGTGTCTAAGTATGGTCTTTTTCACCGCCAAGAGGAATAAGTGTATTCCTTTAATTTTAGTGGAATGAGATATTTCTCCTTTTCCTCCTAATGAAATATAATGAAAAATACAGTGTATAGGTGTAAATTGGGGTTTTATCCCCCATACTTGCTGAATATATTCAATAGTGTCTTCCTATAGTGATTTCAGACTAGGGCAGTTCCATAGGCCATGTAACAAATTAGCTCTCTGCCGTAAACATTTAGGACACCATCTCAAGTAGTGTGCCGGAGCATCCCTATAAGATAAATCAAATGCATATGTTGCTTTATGCAAAATCCTATAATGCATTTCCCTCCATGTTTCACTGACTATCGCCTGCCGAACCCTTTCCATCCCTTCTCTCAATTTAGGCGTCACAGATTCCTCTTCCAATTCCTCCTCCCACCTATTATATACAGTGTCGCACAATGGGGTAGATAAAATGTTTTGCGCTTTTCTATAGAGGCCAGACAATGAAAAGTCTTGAGTTCCTACCAAAGCTTCGAACCAAATCAGCCTTTCAGGCTCACCCCATCTTGCAGACTGAGCCACAAAGTAGGAATGTACCTGCTTATATGGTAAGAAATAGGAAGCAGGAATCTGGTATTTGGATTGGACGTCAGGCCACGTTAGGAGTTCAGTACCCTCATCGTTTAGCAAGTGCTTTACTGTGAATATTCCCTTACCCCTCCATAACTGGAACAGGCTTGATTGTCTGACTTCTGGGAAGGCTGGGAGGGTCCACAGTGGCATATAAGAAGTGATATACACAGGTAATTTTATACATTTTACGTAAGCTTCTCCAAGCAGCTAAAGTATCTTTTAAAACCACATAATGCTTAAGCGGTGTAGGGAGATCTCTCACCTTAGTGTGCAATATTGCCACTAAGTCCCAAGGGGCCGCTAGTTCGTTTTCTAAAGGAGTATTAGAGAAATGTGATGTTCCTCTCAGCCAATCTCTAGCATGCCTAAACAAAGAAGCTAAGTTATACCTTCTAATGGACGGTAATTGAAGTCCTCCCTCCCATTTTGTGAGGCAAAGTTTGTTATATGCGATCCGAGGGCGCTTTCCTTGCCATAGAAAACGTACAAATGCCCTCTGAAGCCTGGTGATGTCTATGTGCGTTATCAGAAGAGGTATAGTCTGGATGGGGTAGAGTAATCTTGCGAAGCTCACCATCTTCAGAAGGTGAGCCCTGCCGAAAAGTGACAGGGGTAATTTAGACCACTTATCCAATTCCACCTCTATTTTCCTGATTAAGGGATCAAAATTTAGCTTGTATAAGGAGGACGAGTGTCTGACAATTTTAATACCTAAATAAGTTAAATAGTGTGGTACCACCTCTACTCCGCATAACTCCTGTTGGGGCGGGGACTGACGCCCATGATTGGTCAAATAAAGTAATTGGCTCTTGCTTACATTTATTTTATAGCCAGTTGTCGCTCCAAAATACTCTAGTGTATCTAGGATCCTTCGGAGATGTAGATTCGGAGAGTCTATAAATATTAGTATGTCATCAGCGAAACAGACAAGTTTCAGTTCTCTCCTCCCAATCCGGATCCCCGAGAAAGTATCCGACTGGACCAGGCATTGGACAAGTGGCTCTAGGGCTAGGTTCAAAAGGAGGGGGGATAAAGGGCAGCCCTGCCTCGTGCCCCGGCCAAGCTGGAAAGGTCTCGACAGAAAGCCTGGTGTACTGACCTGCGCCTGCGGATTTTTATAGATATTTGCCAGCAGGGACCTAAAGGGGCCCTCTATCCCAAAGGCTTCCAGGGTCCTCCATAACCATTTCCAATTCACAGTATCGAAAGCCTTTTCCGCGTCAACAGACAACAAGGCAGGGCTGCCCCCCCTGTGGTTATTGTGCTGGGTATAGTCTTGTGCTACCAATACCGATCTAATATTTGCCACTGCAGCCCTCCCCTTTATGAACTCCACTTGGTGGGTTCCTATGAGGTTTGGCATATACTGTGCCAATCTATTGGTCAGTAATTTAGTCAGTATCTTAAGGTCTTGGTTGATCAAAGAGATTGGCCTGTATGAAGCTGGCTGTTCAGTGTCTTTACCCGGTTTGGGGATGAGTTTAATGTGTGCCATGTTACCCTATGGCATAATGTCCTGGCCTCCCAGGCAGCTATTAAGCAGTGCTGTTAATGAGGGAGCAACCTCTTCCAACACACTTTTATAAAAATCCGCTCCATATCCATCTGGGCCTGGCGCTTTCCCATTTTTCTATGACTTTATAGTGGTTTTGACTTCCTCCTCTGTGATCTGCTTATTAAGATGCGAGCGCATTTCTTCCGTGAGACGCGGAAGTAAGGTCTTTGATAGGAGTTCCTCAGCCTTTTCATGATCATAATCAGTCTGGCTGTATAGAGTCGCATAAAAATGCCCAAAGCAGTCTACTATTTCCTTCGGGTCTATAATCCTATCTCCCGAAGCATTCACGATTCGCTTGATATTTGAGCTGGGTGTATATGGTTTGACCAGGTTCGCCAACATCCTCACTGCCTTATTGCCAAATTTAAACAAGTGTGCCGTCTTATGGTCCATAAACAGTTTTGTTTTCTGCTCAAGATAATATTCATAGTTATGTTTAGCAGTAACCCATTGAGTCCTATGTAGCTCAGTCGGGTTTGCCAAGAAAGTGGTGTACCTGTTACGTACTTCGTCTGTAGCTGCATTTAGACTTTGGGTCAGTATTTTCTTTTTTGCCGTAATGTATGAGATGATACGTCCCCTAATAACCGCCTTGGCCGTGTCCCAGAATAGGGAATGATTATCTCGATGCTCCGCATTTGTGTCCGCATATTCCCACCACCATCCTTTTAGTCGGAGGATAAAGTCCTCGTCCGCGGCTAGGTAGCTAGGCATACGCCATATGTAATCCGTCCCTCTCGGTACAGTTTCTGACAAAATCAGGGATACTGGAGCATGGTCAGAAATTAGCATGTCCATTATCTCTGACCCCTAAACTTTCCCCAGTAGCTATGGTGAGACCAGTGCATAGTCTAGTCTAGACCAAGACAGGTGGGCGTAGGAGAAATATGTAAATTCCCGCTCAGTCGGATTTAAGTGTCTCCACACATCTATCAGATCTGTGGACTGTAAGAATGGTTTTAGAGTCAATCTGTGTACGGGAGTATTTCGCATCTGCAAGCCTGTGTCAACCGTTCTTTTGCAATCTTCCTGGATATTGTGGACTGCGCTTAAATCTCCCATTACCACTATTCCACCCTGTCCCTCTTGCAAGACCTTCAATTCCAGGTCGGAAAAGAAGCTGGCCTGTGTGGAGTTGGGACCATAAATATTAAACAGCGTTAATTTACCAGTATCCGTATCTAAGTTAAGTTTCAACAGTATCCCACAATCATCATTTTCTACAGATAAGACCTCACATCTGAGCTTTTTATGTATAAGAATCAGCACTCCCGCCTTTCTACCGTCGGAAGGCGAACCATAAACTTGGCCCACCCACATTCGCTGCATGCGCCAGAAATCAGCCTCCCAGGTGCGTCTACTGGATCAGGGCTATATCAGCGTGTAACCGCTTGAGATGCCTTAGTACCATTATCCTCTTTTGAGGGGACCTTAATCCTTTTACATTCCATGTAATAAGTTTCATAAATCAGGCCGGTTACATGATACTGGGAGAGGTTCCCCGGTGGGAGGCCGACACCTGTCGGGCGGTGGTGTATTCTGCTTGTCGGTGTGTCTATGGATCATGACATGATAAAACATATAAAATTTCCCCCCCCCCCCCCCCGCCTAACCAGTGAACTGTAAACACATAACTTTGTGCCCCATAAGAAAACATGGGAGCGAGCAGCCAGCAAAATCTTCGTATGGACTTCTCTTTTTTCGCACTGACTTGGGCTGGACCGCTGCTAATCCTCTGCCCAGAGTCTATCCACTTAAACTTTGTCATTTATCAACGCCCGCCTCTCTCCGGATAATAAAGAACATAATAGGTTTCACATTCCTATCCCCCTCACCCCTTAAATTCTAAGCTTAATACACAATGACTCCCACATCATCTTACATAATCAGCGCCAATTGTAGTATACCCACGCCGATAAGTCTCTCCGCATTCTCGGTCAGACATGTCTCTCACGTGGATTATCTCCATTCCGGACTAGACGCAGGGTCTCGGAAACGTCCCGGCGAGGCTAGTGAAGTCGCAGTTGATCGTGCGCCACTACTGTTTCCAATATGGCCTCCTCTTGGTGATGATCCTCCTCTGTTTGGTGTCCCCATGCTGGAGCCTTTCGAAGAGTCACAGTCGTCCAGCGCTTCTACTGCATCTGTCGGTGTGTGAGGAACGTATCCACTCTGCCATCTCGCCTGAACACTCTCAGGGTTGCTGGGTATATTAATGCGAATTTTATTTTCTTACGAACTAGCTAGGTACATATTTGAGAGAAGGCTCTCCTCTTTTTAGATACTTCCATGGAATAGTCCCCAAAAAGCAGGATTGTATCTCCACGCACTTTGAATGGCTGATTTAACCGTCTATATTTGAGCAGTATCGCCTCCTTGTCTGCGTAATTGAGGTATTTAACAATCGTCGTCCTAGGCCTCCTTCTAGAACCATCGTCAGAGTGCTCTCGTGGTGGGCCTATTCTATGTGCTCTCTCCACCGTTGCTGAGGTCTGGAGTCCCAGCGCTTGTGGTAGCTCGTCTGCGCAGATTTGGGCTAGGTGATGGGCCGGGATATTTTCCGGTAGCCCTAGGATTCGCAGATTGCTTCTGCGGGACCGATTTCCTAGGTCCTCGACTTTGTCTCTCAGCGCCTTGTTGGAGCATATCACCTCTCTGATTTGAGTATGCACCTTTTCTAGCTCATCCTCCATGATCCCCACTCGCTGCTCTAGCTCCTGTATTTGTGCTGTATTCTGGGCAACCGCCGCTTACAATTGCTGCAATGTTGTTGCAATTGTGGCTTCCAGGGTAGCTTTTATGTCAGGGGCTAGTAGTTTAGCTACTTCTATAGCTATTTCCTTACAGGATGATTCAATCCCAGCGTTTCGCTGTGTAGTGTCCATCTGACAAGTCTGGGACTCACCCGCTTCAGGCGGTGGAGGGGGTTGGGATGAGGATCGTGTTGCTCTCCTCTTAGCATCCGCGATCTTATCTTTCAGCTGCGCAGGTATGTCTCGCGGCGGGAGGGGAGAACTTGTCAGCGGGGTGCCACTGCGCACCACAAACTTCTCCATAGACCTCCCGATGTCTCAAGGAGGTAAATGATCGGGGTTATTAAGCCCCAGGTCTCGGCTACACCCGCTGCTATTATCCGGGGAGATGGAGCTCTCCTTCCTTGCCTCCTTACATGTGCCTGGCGGAACCGGAAGTCCCCACAATTTTATATTAAATACACAGCAGAGAACACCCGTTTTTTATTGCATACCAAAATTACATAAAGATCAAACCAATCCTCCAGGACGTTCAATCATCTCCGGAATTGGATCCATAACATCTAATTTATCCCATTATGTCGACAGATTATTACAACCAACAGTCAAAGAAATCAAATCTTATATTAAGGACACCACACAAATCATTCAGACTATAGAACAATTAAAGTTGGAACCTCATTGGATAATAGGCACACTTGACGTACATTCTCTGTACACCATAATAGAGCATGAGCAGGGCATTGAAGCCATGAAATCACAATTAAAACAAGAAGGGAAATTTCATGAACACCAAATTAATTACTTAGCAGAGGGAGTTAAATTCATTTTAGATCACAATAATTTTTATTTTGAATCTGACTATTACCTTCAGATCAGGGGTACTGCCATGGGGACCAGGTTTGCCCCTAGTTACGCCAATTTGTTCATGGCCCAATGGGAAATGAACCACATCACTCCAAGGCTGGGGGCAGACCTGGTCCTCTGGCAACGCTATATAGACGATATTTTGTTTATATGGCAGAAGGATGAGATTGAACTTCAATTTTTTTTACATGAACTTAATAGAAACATGTACAACCTACAATTTACAGCTAATATAAGTCAATCTCAAGTGGAATTTCTTGACCTACAAATTACAGTGGAACATGACAGATTGATGTGTACCACTTATGAAAAACCAGTGGCCAAAAACGGGTATATATTATATTCGAGTTGCCACCTGCCAAGATGGCTTTTGAATATACCTGTAGGTCAGTTCCGTCGACTAAAAAGAAACTGTACCTCAGATGAACAATTTAAAAAAGAGGCGAATAAGATGAAGGAACAATTCCTGATGAAATAGTACACTATAAATATAATAGATCAATCTCTAATGAAGGGGAATCAATTGGACAGACAGATTTTTTTTTTAAAAGGCCTCCCCTAAAACAAAGTTACCAGATGAAGTAGAAACCATACGTATAATTCTACCATTTAACTGCCAATATAGGAAAATTGAACAAAGTATCAAACAACATTGGTATCTTATTTTAAAAGATATATTGGCCGAATATTAACAAACACCCCCCAAATAGCATATACTAAAGCTCCGAACCTTGGTTTGAAGATAGCCCCAACAATTAGAAATAACCAATCTATCAATAAGTGGCTAAACTTAAAAGGATTTTTTAAATGTGAAAAATGCAACAATTGCAAAATCTCAACATTTCTGAAAAAAATACTCAAAATCTCGTCAACACAAAATGGATTCATACATGACATTAAGGAGTTCCTTACTTGTAGTTCTATGAATGTCATTTACAATTTTAGAATGTCCATGTGGGAAACAATACATAGGCCGAACTAAACGAACATTGAAAAACGTATTGCAGAACATGTATCCAATATAAAAAAGGGTTATGAGAAACATTCATTATCTCAACAGTTTAAACAATACCATAATCAAGACCCACAAGGAATGACTTTTGCAGCACTTGAACAATTAAAAAAACATTGGAGAGGTGGAGACCATATCAGTCATATGTCCCGCTTTGAATCTAGGAAAATATTTGAATTCAATACACTTTTACCTGGAGGTCTCAATGCAGAAATGGAGCTGTTTGGCTTTTTATAGACCTGGACGGCTGCCCTGCTTCGACGGGAATCGGTAGTTAGCAGTTTTTAACAGCTCTCCGATTCTCCCTTGAAGTGAGGCCGCCGTCCTATACTTCATAGAAAAATATAGAAAACATCCAAGCAGGCATTTATGATGATAGTAAGACAACTTTTTTACATATATATGCCATATATTTTTCACATTGTTCATATTCTTTTCACTTTTATGAAATCCTCATATTGAATGTTTTTCTTATTACATGTTTCTTAAATAAAGGTTTTTTACGTATATAAATTTTACATATGTAAAATTTGCATATATAGATTTTATATATACAAATGTGTATATTTTTATGGTTCATATTTTTATGGTTCATACAATATACACCAAACTACTCACGAAGTATCATTATCTATACAAGGTTGGAGAATTTTTTATTGTAAATTTTTTATTGTCAATTTTTATACCATACCAATTATGTCTATATATTGATTCTATATTGATCAAACATAATATTGGCAAGCAAAACTTCTCAAAAAAAGGGAACTCGCACTGAAAACGCATAAAAAATGCACCATAATCGCAGGTGCATTTTTTGACCTATGGATGCCCACCACTGCGAATTATATCCCCTATAGAGGATTTTTCAAATAACCTTAAAATGTGGACAATAATCAAGATTATCCAGATAAAAAGCAGTGATCCAGGATTGGTTTTACAAATCACTCAGAATTCCAGGTGTCCAATTAGCGATCTATAAGAGTAGGCAAGATTGTCACAGGTCTCTACGCATTAGTGATCTGACAACCTCTTTTGGTTTCACTTTGTGTGTTGCTGGTATGTCCACACCTCCTGTTCAGGTGTGGATCATGTGACCTTTACCTCTCCCTATTTAGTCTGACTTTTCCCATCACTCCTTGCTTGGGATAGCTTAATTTGGTCTTGGAAGAGCTGGAGTGTGATTCGTGTTGAAGTCCTGTTCATCCTTCATCCTCTGAAGTTAAGTGTTCCGCTTGTTGTGTTTTGTATTCCCCCCCCCCCCCCCGGTTGTTTACTAGGCCTCAGTGAGACGCTAGTTCCTTCACCAGGGAAGGAACGGGTGGTCTCTGCCCTGTCATTATCTTTAGGGCATCTGAGGGTCACCAGGGTTTTCTAGGTTCCCGTGTATGGGTATCTCTACCATCGAGAGGTGCCCATACGGATAGGAGTTAGGGCCAGGAGCAGGGTTTTATAGGTGGTGACCCTTTTCCTTCCCTAGCGTTGAGGCCTAGTGTCTTTCGCCTTCCTTCTTGATTGTCTTTTGGTGTTCTCCCCTACTACATCCGTGACAAAGATATGGTGGAATACATGACCACTGATGAAGGAGTGAGCATACACTTCGAAACGCGTATGGTTTGGATCCCCATGTCGCAGGACCTACTCTTGACTTTCCATCAAAGAATATTTGAAAGATAGAAGCGCTTCTTTGCTACGAACTTTCATACCACCTCTGATAAACAAAACTCGACCGTACAGCCAGGAATCAAATTTACCCGAGCACGTGGGACGCCGAGCTGTCACCTCCAGGACCACGCGGGGTATCGCATTCGGACAGGGATCCATAGGAGGAAGGTAAGGTCGGTTACTGCCCGCTCCGTGGGACGCCACGTAGTAGCGGAGGTGCAGCCCGACAATCAACCATTACCGATCCATTATTCGATTACCTATTCGAAAAAAATCATCTTTTCTACATCTTCTTTATTCGAATTGACATTGCTTACCATAGTCAAAACTGTGGCTATTGTCTGCTCAACATCGAGCAAGAGGACCATCCAAATACCACTCTTAGGTTATAGGATTGGGACTATACCATACCCATTTACATTGCGAATTTATATACGAATATTTATGCTTGTTCATTTAGCCATCTTATGCGATTCTTTATAGGTGTTTATATTTGTGATTTTTTTTTATAGGTGCTTATATCTGCAATTTTCATATTAGCGATTTTATATACACTGTATTATTTACCCAAGTGTTCTTATTTTCTATTTTATACTTTATGAACCATTCTACACATAATCTACAAATAAATTGTAAACTCGTGGAGTCAAAGGTCGAGTGCCAGTCACAATATTCTACATTCAAGTATGGGACTCGGGTTTTCAAAATCACCACCTCCAGGGAAACTACGTGACAAGGCGTCTGCCTTGACATTCTTAATCCCAGGACAATAGGTGACAGTGAAATTGAATCTGGTGAAAAACAGGGCCCATCTGGCTTGTCTTGGGTTCAGTCGTTTCGCCGACTCCAGATAAGCCAGATTTTTGTGATCAGTGAATACCGTGATCAGATGAATCACCTCTTCCAACCAATAACTCCATTCCTCAAAAGCCAATTTAATGGCCAGCAACTCTGTTACCCACATCATAATTTTTCTCAGTGGGGATAGTTTTTTCGAGAGAAATGCACATGGTCGCCATTTACCAGGTGATGGGCCCTGTGCCAAAACTGCTCCTACCCCCACCTCGGATGCGTCCACTTCCAAAATAAACAGTTGTGACACATCTGGCTGCACCAATATGGGAGCAAAAGAGAAGCATTTTTTTTTATTGCAAAAAAGGCTTGCAATGCCGAATCAGACCATACAGAGACATCCGTCCCTTTCTTAGTCATATTCGTTAAGGATTTTACTATTGTCGAACAATTCTTAATAAATTTTCGATAATAGTTGGTGAATCCTAAAAACCGCATAAGAGCCTTCAGATTTTTGGGTCGTTTCCAGTCCAACACAGCAATGATTTTCTCAGGATCCATTCGAAAACCCAAAGATGACAGCAGGTAGCCCAAGAACTGCACCTTGTGTACCGCAAAAACGCATTTCTCAAATTTTCTGAACTATTTATTATCCCTTAGAATCTGTAACACCTTTCTCACATGATTCTGATGTGTTTCCATGTCAGGAGAATAAATAAGAATGTCTTCCAAATACACAATCACAAACTTCCCCACCAGGTGATGAAAGATGTCATTCACAAAATGTTGGAAGACCGCCGGGGCATTGGTCAACCCGAAAGGCATGACCAGGTTCTCAAAGTGTCCCTCAGGAGTATTAAAAGCTGTCTTCCATTCATCCCCTTCCTTGATCCTAACCAGATTATATGCCCCCCTTAAGTCCAACTTGAAGAACACCTTGGCACCAATAATCTGGTTAAACAAATCGGGAATCAAAGGAAGAGGGTAAGGATCACGGATAGTAATCTGATTGAGTTTACGAAAATCCAGACATTGCCGAAGACCTCCGTCTTTTTTATTTTTTTACAAAAAAGAACCCTGCAGCCACTGGAGACTTGGAAGGTCTTATGTGCCCTTTCTACAAACTTTTGGCAATATATTCTCTAATGGCCTGCCTTTCAGGTTCAGAAAGATTATACAACCTAGATTTAGGCAATTTAGCCCCGGGAATAAGATTGACAGGGCAATCATATTCCCGATGGGAAGGTAAATCCTGACATCCACTCTCAGAAAACACATCGGCAAACTCGGATATAAAAGAGGGTACAGCCTCAGTAGTAGCCACAGAAAAGGATGTATTGAGACAATTATCAATGCAATAGTACCCCCCAATCCAGAATCTGCCTAGCTTGCCAAGCGATAGTTGGATTATGCTTGGCAAGCCACGGTAAACCCAGAACCATAGGTGCAGGAAGACCTTCCAAGACAAAACATGAGATAACTTCTTGATGAAAATCACCCACTCTTAATCTGATATCATGCAAAACTTGCGACAAACACTTCTGAGTAAGAGGGGCAGAATCAATAGCAAATACAGGAATGTCTTTTTTTTAATGTACTTTGTGATAACCCGTGCATGCAGACAAACTGAGTATTAATCAGGTTCACCCTGGCCCCGCTGTCAATAAATACTTCAATTCTCACAGTTTTTTACTCTAGCGCCACCTCGGCAGTCAGGAGAAATCGGGTACTACCAGCAAAGGACAAATGCACATTCTCTGACTCCCCACTCACACCTCTGATAGTCAGATGGGATTTAGACACCCCTTTTTGTTTCTCTTTTTGCCGCTGAATGCTTGGACATATATTGACAAAATGTCCCCTTTGACCGCAGAAAAAACATACTCCCTGCTTGCAACTCCTACTTTTGCAAGCAGATCCCAGAGTCGCTCCCCCTAATTGCATGGGTTCATCCCCAGGTATAAGCTCAGGAGTCTCTTCACCCAAAGAGTCAAAGGAATACGGTACGTTATGTAATAGAACGTCCTGAGAGAGTGGGCCCTTAGATCTCTCTCTCAGCCGTCTATCAATAAGTACAGCTAAAGATAAAGCGGCTTCCAAAGACTCAGGATTCCCATGAAAGGCCAAAGCATCCTTCAGCCTCTCAGATAATCCCTGACAAAACTGGCTACGGAGAGCTGGATCGTTCTACTCAGTATCCGTAGCCCACCTCCTAAATTCGGAACAACAGATCTCCGCTGAAAGCTCTCCCTGACGCAGGCTGCGTAATTTAGTCTTGCCCAGGGAGGTTCGGTCTGGGTCATTATAGATGAGACCTAAAGCTCCAAAAAATGCATCTACTGATCGGAGAGACTGTGATCCGGTCGGCAGAGAAAAAGCTCAAGAGTGGGCTTTCCCTTTAAGCAACAAAATAATCACACCCACTCTCTGGCTCTCATCCCCAGATGAGTGGGGACGCAACTTAAAGTACCATTTGTACGCTTCCCTGAACTGAATAAAATTATCACTCCCCCCCCCAAGAATCTATCCGGGAGAGCAACTTTAGGTTCAGGACAGGTCAGGTAACCACTACTAGGATCAGCCAACAGTGTTCTCTGCATCTGTGAGACAGTCGTGCGGAGGTCATCCACCTCCAGAGACAGCCCCTGGCTGATCTGATACAGACAACAAAATGACGGTTATTCAGCGGTTTATAATGTCACGATCAGTGTGGGGGGAAAACTCCACACTAAACACAGGAAGGAAGGGGAACAGTAACTGGGCCTGGAAACTAGGGAAGGAACAGGTCACCTCCTAAACAACCCTAATCCGGGCCCCAACTACCTATCAATATAAATAGACCTTGAAGGTAGGAATATACATATGTGGGATACCTAGGCCCTTATATCCCTATAAGGCCCTGGAATGAGGTTAGGACCAGAGACAATCTATTCCTCCCCAGATGGACGAATGGAAGTCTCTGTCTCAGGCCCAGATTCAAACAACAGGGAATATAGCAAACACAAAACAATAAGAAAAGACAAGACTTATCTGAAAGTAGAAAACTGGCAACTCCAGAAGTACCACAGAGTACAACCGACCAGCTAGTTAGAAGGCAGGAAAAAAAATATATAAACCGCACCTTCAAGAGTGAGAAGCGGCTACTTATGGGAAAAGTAAATTACCAACAAGCAACACCTGAAGCAAGGGGTGTGGCATTCATCAAAACACAGACACAATAAGATCCACAGTGAACTTGTCAATTTAACCCATGAGTTGCCAGTCTCTCCGATCTCCTGGTACCTGTCACGGGAACGTCCGTGACAGATAACTGCCGTTTATCAGGTTTTAGTCACCTTTGCATTAGGTGGAGAGTTTTTAAGCTACAGGCTGCCCACCATAACCAAGGACAGAAAGGCCATCTGTCAGAATACTTACTTACAGAGGATCTAAACTACTATTGAAAGGCTGAGGAACAAAAGCGACATCAGAAACCAAGTACAAGTAAGATCATCACTTCTATACAGTGGAGAGGAAACCTATAGACACCACCTCACTGAGCCTGGTATGGGAATTTACAGTTTTACCATGTATTTATGACAAAGTGCTGCTAATGGATGATTTTTATTGCAAGACTGCAATTTAAATGTAAAGTTCCTGTTTGGTTCAACCATTGCCTCCCTTATCATTTCACTCCATCTCCTCATTGCACCTAGCGGTGCTGGTGTCACGAACTCAACACAGGGGCCCAGCCACCAAAGCACCCTAAGCATACCCATTACCATCAATGGAACCTCAACTTCCATCTGGCTGGTGTTCCCTGCAATAGATAGTGCCCCAGAGGATTTAGTGATGTCTTCCCATCCACTACACGCCGGCCCCAGGGGACAACTGAACTGTGAGTACTAATATCCTCGGCACCTCATCACTAGTATACTCACTCACCATACATCACCCCTAGGGTGTCCGGTACGTTGCAGTAGGTTGCTTCTACCACGACCTACAGAGGCATAACCAATGCCCCCAACCTTATTTTTAGGCTGTTCATCTTAAACCTCAGTTTATTAGTGTTATCTGTTCTCGTATTCTTACTATTACAGAACATGTGTTAAGTAGAGCTTGGTGACAGTGTGATGTGTAAGAAATATCAAAAGATCTCTGCATTCGTTTATATTTGAACAAGAAGATTATAGACTTCTTGAGTGCTACTTTCTTCTTGAAAACAATTTAGGTGCAGGAGTACTACAAAAGAAATCACACGATGATGCTCACAATGGAAGTGTACAGCTATGAAAACACTGGTATTGTTTTTATTTTTGGCATGTAACTATGTGCAGTTCAGAGAAACAAATAGCAATCGAGATGTAGAAACCTTGTAGGCAGGAAAACAACCCTGTGATGCCTAATTACTTGTCATTCATCTACAGTTTCAAGAGGAAAAAACACTGGGATGCTGTCAAGCTAATTATCCCACAACAATTGTATAAAGAGTCAAGACCATAAAAAAGTGGCAACAGCATAATAAAGATCAGTACACACTGTTTTAAAGGGGCTCCAGGCTTTGTATATTGATTGCCTATTCTCAAGACTGTATCTCATTATCGGGGGTCAAGCACACTGCACCCACGCCAATCATCTGCTCTAGAGTAGCGACAGCACCAGAACTACACAGCTCCATCCATTGTTTAGTGGACGGAGCTGGTTACTGCAGCGCTGCTTCCATTCACTTCAGTGGGAGCAGTGCTTGAGCAGTGCTCTCTTATGAACAGGACCTCTATATGGACAGCTCAAAAGACTTGACCAACAAAGGGGCATACCTTATAAAATTTAGAAAATACCAGAGAATTTCAACAAAAGCTATATCAGTAAGTGCCATCTTACAAATACATTGGTCAACAGTAACTAGAAAGTAGAAAACCCTTATAAATATTTGACATTTAGCTGGGACTGTAGTTATCCTCAATAGTCCCAAACCATGTCACATTTATTGGGGCAACAAAGGAGATATGTGGGTTTGGCCGAGCCCCAAAGCTGAAAAGCTTAAAGGGAATCTGTCAGTAGGTTTAACCATGCTAAACAGCTGACTCATAGTAGGAGCTAGGAACAGCAGTGCAAACATTCCTTCTCTGGAGCATTTTTTATTAGGAGTAGTATAAATATGTTGTATTATCCTCTAGCAAGTGCCCAGGATAGGGTCTCACTGTGAAGTGCTCTCTGCTTAACCCCTTAAAGGGGTTCTGCACTTTCATTTAACTGATGATCTATCCTTGTCACGGACGTGGCGATACCTAATATGTATACCTTTTATTTTATGTAAGTTTTACACAATGATTTCATTTTTGAAACAAAAAAAATCATGTTTTATTGTTTCCATAGTCTAAGAGCCATAGTTTTTTCTGTTTTTGGGCGATCATCTTGGTTAGGGTATGATTTTTGCGGGATGAGATGACGGTTTGATTGTCACTATTTTGGGGTGCATATGACTTTTTGATCGCTTGCTATTACACTTTTTGTGATGTAAGGTGACAAAAAATGGTTTATTTAGCACCGTTTTTATTTTTTATTTTTTACGGTGTTCACCTAAGGGGTTAAGTCATGTGATACTTTTATAGAGCCAGGCAATATGTACGCGGCGATACCTAATATGTATACATTTTATTTATTTATGTAAGTTGTACACAATAACAGCTTTTTTAAAACAAAAAAAATGATATTTTAGTGTCTCCATATTCTGAGCCATAGTTTTTTTATTTTTTGGGCGATTTTCTCAGGTAGGGGCTCATTTTGTGCGGGATGAGGTGACGGTTAGATTGGTACTATTTTGGTGGGTGTCCGCCTTTTTGATCGCTTGCTGTTGTACTTTTTGTGATGTAAGGTGACAATTTTTTTTTATATTTAGCACAGTTTTTATTTTTTATTTTTTACAGTGTTCATCTGAGGGGTTAGGTCATGTGATATGTTTATAGAGCTGGTTGATACGGACGAGATGATACCTAATATGTCTGTATGTCTTTTCCCTATTCTTTACAATTTTTTTAAATTTATTTTTGGAAAAGGACGCTTTTTTTTTTTTACTTGAAACTTAATTTTTTTGTAAAACTTTCATTTTATAAACTTTTTTTTTTTCAATTTATCAACATTACAGGGTCTGATACATCTGTATTGTGCTGTATTGAACTGTTAGTAGTTGTTAGTAGTTGAACTGTAAGACGCTAACAGTTGCCTAGGAGACCCAGCCTGGGGGCTGGGCCTCTTAGGCCTCCGTACATGCTTGGCTTGGGGCTGCCATGGCAACCATCGAGTCCCCGCCACAGCAGCGCGGGGACCGATGGATTAAGTGAGGGAGCGCAAACCTCCCATATGCCGCGGTCAGTGCTGACCGCGGCATATGAGGGGTTAATCCACCGGCATCGGCGTTATCGCCGATGCTGGTGGATGCAGCAGGGATCCTGCTGTCGGTAACAGCCGGATCTCTGCCGCTGATTGCGGCACTGCACGCGGGGGGGAGGAACGACTGCAGGACGAGAACGCTTGTCCTCATGCGCTAAGTGCTGGCGATTTAGGACGAGCATTCTCGTCCTGGGTCGTTAAGGGGTTAAAGGGGTTGTCCGGGTTCAGAGCTGAACCCGGACATACCCATATTTTCACCCAGGCAGCCCACCTGATCTCATGCTCCGATGCGCTCCCTTGCCCTGGCGCTAGATCTCGCAGGGCAAGGGCTCTTTTGTTTACAATAACACACTGCTTCACACACAACTTCCGGTCCGCGGCTCCTCAGAAAAATAGAACATGTTCTATTATCAGCTGCGGACAAGAATAGGCATTTCTATTGGGGTGCCGACCCAGTGTTTTGCGGTTCCGCAATTTGCGGATCCGCAAAACACTGCGGACGTGTGAATGGACCCTTAAAGCTGCTTCACAGCCCCTCACTAATCGGCGGGGGTGTGGTGTGTTGGACCCCTGCCAATATTATATTGATGGTCTATACTCCGGGTAAGCCATCAATATAAACCCCTGAAACCCCTTCAAGTATAGAGGCCTCAGTCTAAGGAGTCATCCACGCGAACATTTTTTTCGTGTCCGTTCCGGGGTTTTTTGCGGCCTGTATGAGGAACCAATCACTTCAGTGTAGCAACAAAAAACTGGAAAAGACTCCTTGTGAATTCGGTTTCCGTATGTCCTTTCGGCAAACATGTCCTAATATTGTCCTCATTACGGACAAGGATAGGACTATTCTATTAGAGGCTAGCTGTTCCATTCCGCAAAAGACATAATGCTCACGGACCCTGCGCCCTTTCACCTAACCCTTGGCCTTATCGTACCGGATTTCTATAATTGAGTGACGATGGTCAGACGCTCCGGTCGTCGGGGCTCCTCTTTCCTGGCCCCGGAACACCATATTGTGCACTACTTCAGCCAAGATGGCGCCGACTGGAGAGCGGGCAGCCACAACAGCAGCGCAGCCAAGCCCTGCTGACCACAGCAGCTCACCAACTCTGGAGCAGTTGACCCCTTGACTCCCAGCTTCACCGACACCGGTGCCCCCTCTCCTGCATGCCCCTAGGATAACCATTGATGGTGGATGCAGCCACCTCGTTAGGCCTGGTGAGTGACACCCCAGCTGCACACCTCCCAGGCCCCCCTGCATCCAAAGCCTCTATACTGTCGACCCCCAGGAATAACACTGGAGATATGACCTTACAGCCTGAGGACAGTTCGCTCACACAGACGGCACAACGGCACACTGTTTCCTTTTCTCCTTTTCTGCAAGGGACTTTGTCCCAGACACTAGCCGCAGGCCACAATCTGTGCCAGATGCCATTTTAGACCTCCGGTCTGCTCCCGCAATCTTTCAGACCCCTACCTGCTCTGATGTCTCAGAGTCCTCTTCCACCGCCTTCTCCATGGGCAGCAGACGATCCAAGCACCCGAAATGAAAAGATATCTGGACCCTCCTCAGTAACCTGCCTACTAAACACGACATGGAAGCCATTGTATTACGGGTTTAATCCAAGATCAGGCCATTGCAAGCAATATTTCCACTCAATTATCTGCTCAGGTGCAGGTCACTTCTACATTAGAATCTTGCCTTACTACAGTTGAAGAAAATATGGCTACACAGAGGGCTATGAACAGACACATACTCCTACAAGTAGATGACCAGGAAAATAGAGGTTGGCGCAACAATATCAAACTACGTGGGATACCAGTGGAGGTGCCTGCTTCTGACCTATGTAAGCTGTAACCTGTATCTTCAATACCCATCTCTCCAGACCACCAGATATGGTGATTGAATTGGACATCTAATCTCTAGAACCACACCTTGGGAATTGGTAGATACCCAGACAGATGACAATGGTAGATATCTATTTGTAAAGGGCCGTCTAGCGGGACAACTATATACTGTAGTCAATGTATACCTACCCAATACCAATCAGTACAAGGCTCTAGCGGGAATCCTGTCGAGACTAGAAGGTTTTGCAGAGGGTGTTCTCTTGGTCGGGGGAGACTTAAATGTTGCAATGGACCCTTTGGTAGATGTTTCTAGAGGGGCCTCACACCTGGCCCACTCTTTTCTCCACCGTATCAAATGTCTCTTACACTCCCACCAGTTGGTGGATGCGTGGAGGGCGGTCAACCCATTGGTCCAAGACTATACCCATTATTCAGCTGCAAGAGATGTGTACTGTAGATTAGACTATTTCCTGATACGGCATTCAGCGGTATCCCTCCTTGCTTCCTCCTCAATCGATTCTATGACCTTTTCTGATCACGCTATGCTCCATGCTTCTGAGATTCCCCCTCCCAGCACATAAGACAAGTGGTGATTGAATGAGTCCCTGATACAGGACTTTGTAATCTCTCAGGATATCCATAAGGTTCTTTTATGTTACTTTGAGGAAAACCAGGTGGATAATGCATCTCCCCTCACAGTTTGGGCTGCTCACAAATGTGTGGTCAGGGGGGCACTCATCAAGCATGGAGCAAGGCGGAAAAAATAGAAAGCAGAGGAAATTTCTCAACTTCTGGCAGGGGTTTCTCGCCTAGAGCTAGCTCATAAACAATCTCATGCCCAAGCTTCTCGTGCAGCCTTGTTGATAGCTCGGGGGAAGCTTAAGGAAAAATTAGATATATGCACTAAAGTCCTGCTAACTAAGGGTACACAACACTTTTTTAAATACGGTAACAAATGTAGTAGGACTCTAGCTCGGTCATTGCAAGAACAGAGAGCGAGAAACTACATCCCATTGATTGCCAATCACAAGGGCCCCAACCAGATAAGATAACTGAAGCTTTAGCCCAATATTACAAATCCCTGTACAATCTCTCTTGCTCTAACTCAACTAGCCACTCCCTAACCCTAACTATGCACACAGAGGGACAAACGCTATTGGAATAACTAATTGCAACTGGTGTTATATACCAGTTGCCCCCCAAAAAACTGAGTGAGGCAGGGGTGTGATATACCTATAATATACTTTCTATATAGTGCATTTGTATTGTGCAGCAGTTGTGTGCGGTTCTGCTGCGATACCGCAGCTATACAGAGGGACAAACACTATTGGAACAACTAATTGCAATTGGTGTGATATACCAGTTGCCCCCCCAAAAAAACTGATTGAGGCAGGGGTGTGATATACCTATAATATACTTCTATATAGTGCAGGGCTGGCCAACCTGAGGCTTTCCAGCTGTTGTAAAACTACAATTCCCACCATGCCCTGCTGTAGGCTGATAGCTGTAGGCAGTCTTTGAATGCTGGGAGTTGTAGTTTTGCAACAGCTGGAGAGCCACAGGTTGACCATCCCTGATATAGTGCATTTGTATTGTGCAGCAGTTGTGTGCGGGTCTGGTGCGATACCGCTGCTATACAGAGGGACAAATGCTATTGGAACAACTAATTGCAACTGGTGTGATATACCTGTTGCCCCCCCCAAAAAACAATTAAGGGGTTTGATATACCTGCTTCCAGCAAATAATCATTAAGGGGTTCTATATACCTGCTTCCACAAATACTGCTCTTCTATAGGGACTTTGTCACAGGGTCATTTTGAAAATGACAGGCAGAGGAAGAGGCAGGCCATTCCACAGGGGTGGTAGGTACACCAGGCCGGAGCCTAAGTGTGAAGTTGGAGAAGGTGCGTGCGATTACGTCAAAGAATGCACCAGAGTTGGGTGAGTGGCTCACTCAGCCTTCCACTTCTGCACCTTCCTCATCCTCTGTATCATCACCCTCCTCACTATCTGCTGTGTGCACCCCCAAAGACACCACTACCACCATCCATTCACAGACCTTACAGATGCGCAGCCATTCTTGGCATAGGATCAGGAAGAGGAGGTAGCAACGGCCGCCACCCAGCGGTCTGACGACAGTACCAAAATCAGCCCAAGGAAATGCTGCCTACTCCGAGATCTTTAATGTCAATGGTGAAGGTGATGATGATGACGTGTAGATAGACATCACATGGGTGCCCACAAGAGAGGAAGAGGAGGGGAGTTCAGAGGGAGAGACGGAGCAGCAGATAGGGAGGAGAAGGAGGAGAATCAGGCAGAACTTGCAGTGCACAGGAGGCAAAAAGCAGACTGCAAATGTATCTGGAGCGAGCCATCCACCATGTAAGGTCACATCTGGCGCTCCTAGGACGCCAGCACATGGGTCCGCAGTGTGGGCTTTTTTTAACATGTCAGCTGCTGATAATAGTGTTGCCATGTGCAGCCTGTGCTATCAACGCATACGTCGCGGTAGGCCCAACACTCAGCTTGGGACGACCGCCGTAAGAAGGCACCTGGCCTCCCACCAGCCCAGTGGGAGCAAAGCCGTCAGAACCCACAAAGCCACACTCCCGGCACTCCACATCCTGCCTCTTCTCCTTCTCCTCTCTCCTCCCATTTGTTCTCCACTCCACCTTCCACCATGCCGTTGTTGCGTTCATCTGGCACAATGCAGACTTCCTTGGCCCAAATGTTCAAACATAAAAAGTTGATGACGCCGGATAACCCTCTTGCCCAATAGCTGACCGCCGGCTTTTCGGAACTGCTAGCCCGCCAACTACTGCCATATAAACTGGTGGACCCAGAGGCCTTTAGATAATTTGTAGCCATTGGCACACCGCAATGTAAGGTCCCCGGAAGGAAATATTTTTCACAGAAGGGCATCCCAGAGCTATATAGCCATGTTCAGTCGCAAGTGAATGTATCTCTGGCACACAGTGTGGGGGCAATATACATCTGACCACAGACACATGGTCTAGCAAACACGGGCAGGGAAGGTACATAACGTTTACTGCCCACTGGGTGAACCTTCTCACAGCTGTCAAGCATGCAACCTGTGGCACCCGTCTGGATTTGGTGTTACCACCACGGATTGCATGCAGGCCAGCCTCTTCTACTCCATCCTCCATCTCCTCTTCGGCTGACTCCTCCTTTTCCACTGCTACAGTCTCTTCCGCTGCACCCCCCCCTAGCTCCCCAGAACCTATTCAACTTACCAGGTGAGACGTTGTCATGCTGTGCTGCGGCTGTTGTGCCTGGAAGCCAAGAGCCACACCGGTCCTGCACTGCTTTTAGCTCTGTGGTCACCGGCCGATCAGTGGCTAACCCCGCTCAATTTGACAGCTGGTAAAGTGGTGTGCGACAATGGTGCCAATCTGCTGAGCGCGCTGAAACAGGGCATAATGACACATGTGCTGTGCATGGCACACGTCCTGAACTTAGTTGTGTAGCAATTAGTTGCCAAATACCCCGGGGTCCAGGACGTCTTGCGGCAGGCCAGGAAAATCTCTGGCCATTTTAGAAGATCTTACACGGCCATGGCTCGCCTTGCTGACATTCAGCGGCGACACCACTTGCCCGTCAGACGTCTGATTTGTGACTGCTCGACGTGCTGGAAATCCACCTTGTATATGCTTGATAGGCTGCTCCAGCAGAAACGTGACGTTAACGACTACCTGTACGAACTCTGCGGCAGGACAGGTTCTGAGGAGCTTGTTCTTTTTTCACCACGCCAGTGGCTGCTCATGCTCAACACATGCAGACTTCTGCGGCCATTTTATGAGATCACCAAACTGGTCAATCGTAGCCAGGGCGCCATCAGTGACATTGTACCTTATGCCTTCTTTCTGGAGCGTGCATTGCGTTGTGTCATTGATCAAGCCGTGGAGGAGCAGGAGCAAAAAGATGAGGAAGTTGCAATGCTGAATGAATTCCCAGGGGGGCTACTACATCTGAGACAAGTCAGTAGGAGTCTCAAGAGGATTCAGAAGAGGATGTGCCTGGGGGGAGGAGTAGGATCAAGAAGAGCAGGCTTTAAAATTTTCTGGGATCTCTGGTGCTGTCCGTGGATAGGGGGAGGAGAACGAGGACGACATTCTCCTGGGCGACGAGCAGGAGCCAGGCCGCTCCACTGCTTTCAATGCAACGCTTTAGTGCAAATGAGGGCTTTTTATGCTCCAGTGTTTAAAGAGGGACCCCCGTATAAAAAGCATAAAGGACAAGGACCAGTACTGGGTGGCAACGTACTTAGACCCCCAGTACAAACACAAAATGGCGGACATGTTAGCAGCATCACGGAGGGCTGTCAGAATGCAGCATTTCCAGGTCTTGCTTTGAGAGATGCTGCATTCTGCTGTTGCGGGCGCTGGCAGAGGAATTTCCTCCCACAGAGAAACAGTTGTGGGTACCAATACTACCGCGCATGCAAGAAGAGGGCAGTTTGAAGATGTGTTGGTCACTTCGGATATGAGATCATTCTTGCTGCCAACCCATGGACAGCCGCCCTCTGGATCCAGCATCAGGGAACGCTTAGACCGACAGGCGTTCGACTACATCGGGTTAACGGCCGATGTGGACGCTCTGAGAAGTGAGGAACCCCTTGACTACTAGGTGTGCAGGCTTGACCTGTGGCCAGACTTTGCATGGAACTCTTGGCTTACCCCTCGTCGAGTGAACTGTCCGAAAGGACTTTCAGCGCAGCAGGGGAGATCGTGACCGATAAACGCACCTGCCTAGCTCACGACAGTGTGGACTACCTCACATTTCTAAAAATGAATGAGGCATGGATCTCGGAGGAATTCAACACCTGTGACAACTACATTTAATTGAATTTCACCTATTACCATTGGGAGTTTTTTCAAGAGGGGGAATTTCGTTAGCCATGTTTTTAATCCAATTTTATATTTTTAGTTCTTTTAAACATATGTATTTGACATGTATTTGTACTGGCCTGCAGTAAAATTGATATCCAATGACCGTCTAATATACCTCCAGCCACATAATAACTTGATGTTTTCTGTCCAGTGAATGCCTAATGTTTGGGGCCTGTACTCAACTGGCCTGCAGTAAAATTGATATCCAATGATCATCTATATACCTCTAGCCACACAATGACTTGATCTTTTCTGTACGGTAAATGCCTAATGTTTGGGGCCTGTACTCCACTGGCCTGCAGTAAAATTGATATCCAATGACCGTCTAATATACCTCCAGCCACATAATAACTTGATGTTTTCTGTCCAGTGAATGCCTAATGTTTGGGGCCTGTACTCCACTGGCCTGCAGTAAAATTGATATCCAATAACTGTCTAATATACCTACAGCCACATAAACACTTGATCTTTTCTGTACGGTGAATGCATAATTTTTTGGGCCTGTAATCTAACTGGCCAACAGTAAAATTGCTATACGGTGACCGCCTAAATTCATCTATCAATTGTTCTTTTCTGTACGGTGAATGAATAATTTTTGTGGCCTGTAGACCACTGGCCTGCAGTAAAATTGATAATATCCAATGACATTCTAATATACCTCCAGCCACATAATCACTTGATGTTTTCTGTCCGGTGAATGCCTAATGTTTGGGGCCTGTACTCCCGTGGTCTAAAATAAATTTTTTATAGGCTCCAGCAGGGCACATTTTTGAGAGTTTCCCTTAAAGACGGATAAAAATGGCCCCTGATTAAAATACATATTTTTTGGTGGGAATTTTTGCCATTGATCCCACTCTGGTATGTCACTGTCCAAGTTGTGGGACGATTTGTGCACTTCTAGTAAGTATTTGGTGGCTGCAAATATGACCTGAAGGTTTTTCAGGTTCGCCTGCCATTAAAATGAATGGGGACTGCCGCAAACTTGGCCGATGTTCGTCCATCACTATATATCGACACTCCTTGTCCGAGTTCTATAAGGCGTTGATAATGCCCAATCCGGGTTTCCGCCCTCCATATATCGAAAAAATGGAGCTCTGACCTGGGAGTGGCCATTCACCCCGACCAATGGCCAAGACTATACCATCTCACGCATAAATCATCCATTGCTAGTAAATTCCAGGAAGCTAGTTGCAAATTACTGTCTAGATGGTACTATGTCTTGACTCGTCTTCAGAGAATATTTCCCTCAGCATCTTCACTGTGTTGGTGATGTGAGTTGGCGCAAGGCTCTCTGATCCACACTTTTTGGCACTGCAGTAAAATCAGACCTTTCTGGGAGGCGGTACATAAGACCTTAGCCTCAATCTTCTCCTTTCCATACCAAATACCCCAAGCTTCTTTTTGTTACTCCTCTCGGACCTACCCAACCGCTTGCTGAATAAATCAATCTTGCGTCACCTAGTTAGCGCAGCTAGGGCCTGTATCCCAGCCAGATGGAAATCACCTACCCCATCCTCCATAAACCTCTGGGTAAACAAGGTAGAAGATATCCAGAAAATGGAGGTACTGACAGCTCTCAGGAAAAACACCCACGAGGCATTTATCTCTGCATGGACTCCATTGTTTGATTTTCAGAACACCCCGGAATATCAAGTTCGATTAGTTTAATGGAGACCTCCTTCTTCATTTTATTCCATACCTCCCCTAAACCACCCCCCTTTTTTTGTGACACACCTACAGTACTTACTTATTTACTTGTCCTTCCCTACTCCTTCCTTTGTGTTACAGTTTGTTTCCCTCTTATAGATACTCCGATTTCCCTTAGTTTATGATATGTGTTGCACTTAAAGTATATATGGTATCTTCACGATTGTTCTTATCCTGTCAGACATGAATATCCTCAGGATTGCCTTGCTTCGAACCCCTTTGGTATTATCTTGCTTGTAGACCAAGTTTTATTGCGCTGTTTTTAATCTGTCAAAAATTGAACCCCACACATCTGTTATTGACATGTTGTCATTTGTACTTGTCTTTTCTAATTTTCTTAAATAAAGAATTGTGCGGACCACAAAACAGGGCAACAGTCTTTGCAAAGGTGATTGTTGTTACTCTCCCTCTCCCCACTACCCTCTGGGAATCACTGAAATGTTTTATTTTTAAGGGAATCTTAAAAATAAAAAGTTAAAGACAGACAACACGGTATATTGATTATTTTCATTAATTATTGCTTCATTTCCTATCTTCACAGGACTTGATACCTAACACCTAAAAAGCCACACACTAAAAGATGCTGGTTGCGTTTGATGGTCTTATCCATACAAATTAATACGATGCGTCGACTAATGCATGACTCAAACATGCAAAGACATAAATAAAACAGAGAAAACAAAACAGCGGCTGAGTAGGTAAAAGGAGACCTAAAATTTCATTTTTGCTTCGCTCTGGAGAAAAAGTATTTTTAATCCTTATGCAAATGAGCAGGTGCACTGAGGACAGAACCAAATTAGGCTACTTTCACATATACAGTATATATATATATATATTTGAATTCCATTAGGCTGTTCTCGCATAAAACAGCCTGAAGAATTCTCTGGATTTGGCACTGCCAGATGCAGACCGAATGTCACCAGCCACATTAAGTATATTGGAGTCCGGCAGAGATCAGTACGCATTCCTGCAGGCAAACGAAGAAACGTCCGGACACAAACCGATGCATGCTGCAGTTTGTGTCCGGCCAATCCTCCACTTGTCTGTCGGAACGGCCATACTGGAGTTACACACCGGAGGTGTGAAAGTAGCCTTAAGCCTCATGCACACGGCCGTTGTTTTGGTCCGCATCCGAGACGCAGTTTTTGCGGCTCGGATGCGGACCCATTCACTTTAATGGGGCCGCAAAAGATGCGGGCAGCACTCCAGAACACACACGGACGCCATCCATGTTTTGCGGATCCTCAATTTGCAGACCGCAAAACACACAACGGTTGTGTGCATGAGGCCTTACTCTGTGCACATTTGCTTCTCCTGCTTGCTCTGCTAGACTCTCCCTCTCTTTGATTGACAGGGACAGGCATAGTGCCAAGTTTAACAGTGAGTTTTCTTGTGACAGACCTATCTAAAAGGGAGTCTGTCAGCACTTTTGACCATGCTAAGGCATAATTATTTTATAAATGACCCCCAAAGTAAACTAATACATTCTAAGATTTAGTCAGTCTAAAGATGCAGCAAATTTATCAAAGTGGATCATGCTGGGTGATATATTTGGTGCACTTCTGTCTAACTTACCCCACCTATTGGTTGGCTTACTTTATGCCAAAAGGTTGCACAGTGTTGAGCACAAAGCGATGTCCTTTACATTAATCCACTACCTGGTAATTCTTGACCACTTGTGAAACGAGTTGCAAATAGTTTCAAGATACCTAAGAATTCTGGCAAATTTACATTAGTAAATAGGGATGAGCGAACCCGGTGAAGTTAGGGTTTGCCGGGTTCGGCCGAACTTCAGGTCAAAGTTCGGGTTTGGGACCTGAACTTGACCCGAACTCGAAGCCAGACCCTATTAAAGTCAATGGGGACCCGAACTTCACTTTATTATTTTCCGTTATAACATGGTTATAATGGAAAATAATAGCATTCTTATGACATCACCTGCAGGTTCCTTTGCAGGTCCTGAAGAAAGAAGACATGCGCGATCAAGTGGATGAGGTGAGTTTTTTTTATTATTTTTAACCCCTCAATGTCCATTTTATTTAGGATTCTGTCTTAAGAATGCTATTATTTTCCGTTATAACCATGTTATAACGGAAAATAATTAAATCACCCAAACACTGAACCCGAACTTCAGTGGAAAAGTCCGGGTTCGGGGTCAGGGTACCCGAACTCCGAAAGTTCGGTATGAACCCGAACTTTGTAGTTCGGGTTCGCTCAACCCTATTAGTAAATTTATCACTAGGTTTCAGTTTTCTACCCAGTTAAGGCTGTGTTCACATTGGTTGTCAACTTTCCATTAGGCATTCTTTATGACAAGAACAGCAGTCTTATAGCAGTATTCTTGCTGTCAAAAATATCACAACAGAAACCTGTAACACACTTTAATACAATACTCAACATTGAATTGCAACACCAAGCCGTAATGTTATGTAAGCCCTAAGGTTATGCAAATTGAGGAAGCAGCAGGTATAGCTAAGATCTGCAGATGATAAAATTTTCAAGCACTGTTGAGGAACGGTTGAGATGTATGCATATATATCCATGCATGCCTGCAAACACGTGCGGGCATGTATGGTATATATGTGCATACATGAGACATAGCATCATGGGACGATGTGCACAGATGTGCCCAGCATCTGTGCACGTCTGCCCATGGTGATCCCCAGGGGCTCATGCTGGCCCCTGTGGGAAATATGTGTCCCCTGATAATGTAGGGGCTTGTGTCCCCTGATAATGTAGGGGCTTGTGTCCCCTGATAATGTAGGGGCTTGTGTCCCCTGATAATGTAGGGGCTTGTGCCCCCTGATAGTGTAGGGGCTTGTGCCCCCTGATAGTGTAGGGGCTTGTGCCCCCTGATAGTGTAGGGGCTTGTGCCCCCTGATAGTGTAGGGGCTTGTGCCCCCTTATAGTGTAGGGGCTTGTGCCCCCTTATCTGTGCCACCTTATATATCCCCTTATATAATCCCCCTTAGATATGATTAATGTATACATGTGTATGGATGTGCCCCAAGCATCAATACGCATGTATATTATATATATATCCCCCCCCCCCATCTACAACTGAAACCAGGTGCATCGGTGTGAATGTGCCCCAAGCATTCACACCGATGCAATCTGGCTAATTACATCAGAATGACCAGACAAGGGTCCGGTCATCATTCAACAGAATCTGAGCCCTTTGTTGTAATTATCCTCAGCGCTGCTGGAGATAATTACACATGATAGAAGAAGGGGAGAAGCCTCTCCTCCTTCTATTATGTGCATTCCGACAGTGCGATTACCATCGCACTGTCCGGAATGCGAGGTGCAGGAGGCGGGAGATCAAAGGCTTCTCCCGCCTGTCTGCAGCGCGTCCCCGATGTGCTGGCCGGCGCAGTGACGTCATATCACTGCGCCGGCCCACGTGGAGGATGGGGGCGCGCGCGCGCCCCCTGGTGGCGCGGGAGTGCGGGCCGCCGGGGGATAAATATCCGGCGGCCCCGGCACTCCAGAGTTAGGTTCTGGGCCCCCCACCATTGAAGAGGAGTGCGTCCTGCACTCCGGACGAAGCGGTGCGGGACCCCCCCCTGCCGCTCCCCTTCATCTTGGAGAGCGCGATCGGCGCTCAAGGCTGTGCTCCGCAGTGAGGATCGGGACCCCCCTGGACGACATAAGTATCACCCCCTTATTCCCTGACCCCCTGATTAACCCCTATCCCACCAACACCCCTGGTATCCCTAACCCTTCCATACCCCACTGTGCAACCCTACAACCCTGGTACCCCTGGTAACCCCATTCCCTTGCCTGCAACCCCATTACACCCCTTGGTACCCCTGGTCCCTTGCCTGGTTACCCTTATCACCCCTGGTAACCCTTCACACCCCTCATACCCAGTTCCCCTGATTAACCCCTACTGTTCACCCCTGGTCCCTTGCCTGCCATTGTGTCCTTTCCCTAGACCCCTGATCCCCTGATCTCTCCCTGGTTACCCCTGGTTACCCCTGATCCCCTGATCTGTACCCCTGGATCCCTGGTTACCACTGGGACCCTATTACCCCTGGTCCCTTGCCTGCCCATGCCTGCATTCCCCTGGTTAACCCCTGCCTTCCCCGGCATCCCCTGGTTAACCCCTGCATCCCCTGGAAAACCTCAGCACTCACTTGCAAGTAACCCTTGCAGTGCTGAATCTATAGTGTCTGTGGCCTGCACTCCCTTGCAGTGCCACCGTTAACCCCGTAGGGACAGTGAGTACAGACGGGTGGGATTGTTAATATTACTTGTATGTGTGAACTGTGTAGTTAGTTTGTGGGTGGAATATGGGAATGTGTAGTGTAGTTGAGTTCTGTATATTTAGTGCTGTATTGTTAGTATTGCGTGCGTAGTGTATTGTTAGTAATAAATACTGTTACTTGTAACTATCTGTGTAACGTGTAGTTATTGGCGATAGTTAGTTAGTAAGGCGCATGCAGCTAGCATAGTGATCAGTGTAAAGCATAGCGAAGGTATTGTGTTATTATATAAAGGCATAAATGGGCGGAGTTATCAATAGACGGCTCCCCCATTTATGCATATTAATTATTGATATTTGCATAAATATTAGTGATTAATATTCCCCCCTTTACATTGGCGAGTCAGGCCCACTGCTTAGATTTTGAAATCTGTGTTTGGTTTTGGGGTTAGAGGTCAGTCATCCTGTGAATTGTCAGGCAAGAGAGACGTGGTCAGCTGAGCGTCTAGGACCTGATAATTCGGACGGGTAACGTGACTCTTCCTTACGGCACCAGGCGCAGATCAAAATCTTTAGCAGAGAATCTATTGTCTATCTGTGTATTAATATTTTGCTGTTTGCTTTACACGGTCACTGCATCGCTCAAGTGATTGCAAGGGAGAAGAAGACACGTCACTGAAGGAGATCCATCTTCGTGGGAGCGGCGTACAAGTCAGGCTGGTCGGGAAGAGGCGATCCGGGAAAATGGACTTCTTCCAAGCAGCTGCGAGGTACGGCGCCAAGAAGAAGGACACTCATCAAACGGTGAGTATGGACCTCCCCACACTGCAACACTTGAGCAAACACAGCACATTTAACCCCATCCTCCCCACTACATACAAGTCAGCAGAAATGCTGTGGTCCGATTTGTTAGCACAGGCTTGTAGTTACGACAAGCTTTGTGTTAACAAACGGACGGTTTTGAACAAGGCCACCAAACGGCTTCGGATGCTGGCCAAACTCGTTCATACGTTTGAGGCTAGCATCTGTAAGCCAAAGGAAGTTGCGCTGGTGTCTCGGTCAACGGAGACAATTCCTCCGGCCATTCACTGCCAGTGCTGTGCCAGTAATTCGGACCAGGTTTCGACATTGCAGGCACAGCTGGCAGAGAATGTGCAGTCTACTGTTGAGCAAGATGCGCAGGTGGCTAGGATAGAGTCACAGTTGGTAGAGCTGCAGAGGCAGAAGGAGGAAATTGAGGCTAAGTTGACTCAGTCTTATACTGAAGTCAATGCCTTCAAGGAGCGGACTGCCTCTACTGACGTGACGGTAGCCAAATTGAAGGCTCAGGTTGCTGTAAGGTCCCAGCTAATGTCTGGCATGCAACAGGTTATCACCAAGTTGGTGCCGGCCCTTTCTTTTTCCGTAAAGCCAGGGTCGGAATCTCCCAAAACGTTGCCCTGTGCAGGGCCACAAGGGGGGAGAGTAGTCTGTGACCGGTCTGATCATCAGGTCAAGCCGGTCCAGGCTAACAGAGATTTTTCCCTGACTTTGGGAAAAACAACTGTGGTGAAGAGTGCGTCCCTGAGGATGGAACAATTCAGGAGAAGGGAGCACGGATGCAGTGTAGATGGACCTGGGCCATGCAGAGCAAACATCAGATGTTTTGCATGTGGTGGCCTAGGTCACATAGCGAGACACTGCGAAACAGATGGGAACATAACACACAGGACAGGAAACCAAGTCACGTGTTTCAGGTGTAGGAACAAAGGACACATTGCAAGGAATTGCCCTTGTGCAAGTAATTGCAATGTGTCCAACAGTATCAGCCAGGTAACAAGTTGTGCAGTGGGGTCTAGTCAGCCTGGCCATAGCGGGGTTACCTCTCGGCAGCATCACCAGCTGCTGAGAGGTCAGAGTGGCCAAGCTAGGCTAGGCAACATTTGACACCCCTGTACTATTTGTTACACAGTTTGTTCCCTGTGTATGTCCATGTTGTGTGTTTTTGTTATCTGTTTGTACGTTCTTCTTGATGTTGATGGTGGTAGTCCTTGTCTACGGATGTGTTCTACCATGCTGATTTATGTAGTGTTGTAAGTCCCGTCTGCTGTCTTTGTTTCATTCTGTGTCCCCTTGGAGTGGAACAGTGTTATACTGTGGATCGAGAACGTATAGGTTCGCGAGCAGATAATATCACACGGGAAATCCTGCTGGTCGGGAGAAGGCATAAGGACCTTCTCCATGCAGCACACAAAGGATGATGTGATATTATTCTGGGCAACCAGGGTCTCAGATCGATACAGATAGCACTGTTGTGCTCCAGGTTTTCGGTGGGGCTGTGTTGCGCTGGGGACTGGGGCGGACAGACAACATTGGTGTAATGTTGTGCTGCGCACTTAATTCTAGTCCGGTCAGGTAGCACAGCTTTGATAGGGATTGGACGCAGAGTGTTTGGCAGCAGAGTGTGGACTGTGTTCTTGTGTTGTGGGGTCCTGGGGAGCCAGGGCATGCCTATGCCATTGGTTCTGCGGGCCTCCACAAGATGGGATCACAGGGGGAAATCGGCCTGGGTACACACGAGCGGACGGGGATACGGTGCCATCAATAACAAGATGGTGCTTTGTCCACAGAGCTCCAGTTATCCCAACCTAGTAGGGTGGCCATCCTTATCTGTTGGTGCAGAGGGATGTGCAGCAGAGGATGCAATCCTCTGAAGGTACGGTGTTAAGACACCAGTGTTGGGATAACGAGGGGTCCTGTGAGATAAAGGGCAGCTCAATGCCTTTCTCTACCCATGGGTCAAAGGTATTGGTGCTGGAAATTTTCACATTAATTGCACTGTTAGGGGAGAAATTCCCCTGGGAGCGCCTGGTATTTTCTTCTGCCATAGGTGTGATTTTATATGGAGCGGAAGAAAAACTCAGGAGATGCCACAGAAGAGACCAGCTATTCCCCCTGACACTGTTGTGAAGCTCCAGAGGATCCCACTGGATTTTGGCAACAAAGCGACCTCTGCCTAGAGGTGTTATAGAAGACTGCCACAATCCAGCGGGAGCATTATTTAGGCTCTGGAGGAAGACTTGGGAGACGTTCGGGTGGAAGAACTTATCACCTGTTTCACCCAGTGAAACTTCTTCTGGTTCTGGTCATCGTAATCGGAGGGTCAAGGGACTTACTGACCAAATACACCAGAACCAGACAGAACTTTACAGAACTATCCAGAGGAGGAGGCTCAGGACATAACTCCAACTTTGTCCTGTAGCCAAATATTTTATGGACACTTTGTTTCCTATGAGGGTTCGGAACGTATAACATGTACTACCCTGAAACCCCATAGCACATTGTATTGTATATATATTGATTATGTTTGTTGGTTGATTGTGTACCCATGGACACTCTAGGTACAAATGTGTGACAGCCTATATTCGGCTGTACACATTTGCATCCTATAGTCGTTTCCCATTGACACAGGGGTCTGCGACCTACCTGTGTCTTTGGAGGTGTAGAGATATGCCAGGTTGCATGAGTCTCTATGGGTACACATACATATAATGATTTTGGTGGTGTTGGGAGGGATGTGACATGTGTTTTGTGTGAATGGGGATAAGGTTAGGTCACGATAGGGACAGGCATCATTCATTTGCCACCTTGAACCCTGGAACGGTGAGGTTCTTAAGGGAAGGGCTGGAGGTGTAGTGTGGCGGAGGTGTTCTCCGCAGTAGAATTTAGGTACTGTGACATCGCCGCTTGAGAGTCTGACCTGCCTTGTAAAGACCTATTAATCTGTCCACGGGAGAACCGCACCCATCAAGATGGAAACAGACGTTGGATAGAAGAAAGTTGGGACAAAGACTGTAAGGGTGAACCCGCTCCAGAATTGGGGGGGGGCGAAGATACCTGAAGATCGGCAGAATGACCGAGAGACTGTGGGGGTGGCCAACACCAAGAGATAGAAAAGTAAAGACTGTAAGGGTGAACCCGCTCCAGAATTGGGGGGGGGGGACGAAGATACCTGAAGATCGGCAGAATTACCGAGAGACTGTGGGGGTGTGGTCACTCCAAAGTGGGGGTGGCCGACACCAAGAGACTGTTATAGAAAGGCCAGTTAAAGACTAAGGGTGAACCCACTCCAGAATTGGGGGGGGGCGAAGATACCTGAAGATCGGCAGAATAACCGAGAGACTGTGGGTGTGTGGTACGGTGTATCCGGTGGACGGAGGAGGAGGTTACGGTGAAGGGCAGGTCGGAGGAAGCTGGATGAGGGATGTCTAAGTACCTAAAGATCAGTGTGCACTACAGTCCTTCCTGAACTTCCACCAAAGATGGGGTTGAAGGGGGGCAAATATATCTCAACCCGTTCCCCCATTATATTGTCGTATTATATTCCGACAACAGGGGGATTGTTGAGGAACGGTTGAGATGTATGCATATATATCCATGCATGCCTGCAAACACGTGCGGGCATGTATGGTATATATGTGCATACATGAGACATAGCATCATGGGACGATGTGCACAGATGTGCCCAGCATCTGTGCACGTCTGCCCATGGTGATCCCCAGGGGCTCATGCTGGCCCCTGTGGGAAATATGTGTCCCCTGATAATGTAGGGGCTTGTGTCCCCTGATAATGTAGGGGCTTGTGTCCCCTGATAATGTAGGGGCTTGTGTCCCCTGATAATGTAGGGGCTTGTGCCCCCTGATAGTGTAGGGGCTTGTGCCCCCTGATAGTGTAGGGGCTTGTGCCCCCTGATAGTGTAGGGGCTTGTGCCCCCTGATAGTGTAGGGGCTTGTGCCCCCTTATAGTGTAGGGGCTTGTGCCCCCTTATCTGTGCCACCTTATATATCCCCTTATATAATCCCCCTTAGATATGATTAATGTATACATGTGTATGGATGTGCCCCAAGCATCAATACGCATGTATATTATATATATATCCCCCCCCCCCCCATCTACAACTGAAACCAGGTGCATCGGTGTGAATGTGCCCCAAGCATTCACACCGATGCAATCTGGCTAATTACATCAGAATGACCAGACAAGGGTCCGGTCATCCTGATGGATACAAAGAGCTCAGATTCAACAGAATCTGAGCCCTTTGTTGTAATTATCCTCAGCGCTGCTGGAGATAATTACACATGATAGAAGAAGGGGAGAAGCCTCTCCTCCTTCTATTATGTGCATTCCGACAGTGCGATTACCATCGCACTGTCCGGAATGCGAGGTGCAGCAGGCGGGAGATCAAAGGCTTCTCCCGCCTGTCTGCAGCGCGTCCCCGATGTGCTGGCCGGCGCAGTGACGTCATATCACTGCGCCGGCCCACGTGAGGATGGGGGCGCGCGCGCGCCCCCTGGTGGCGCGGGAGTGCGGGCCGCCGGGGGATAAATATCCGGCGGCCCCGGCACTCCAGAGTTAGGTTCTGGGCCCCCCACCATTGAAGAGGAGTGCGTCCTGCACTCCGGACGAAGCGGTGCGGGACCCCCCCCTGCCGCTCCCCTTCATCTTGGAGAGCGCGATCGGCGCTCAAGGCTGTGCTCCGCAGTGAGGATCGGGACCCCCCTGGACGACATAAGTATCACCCCCTTATTCCCTGACCCCCTGATTAACCCCTATCCCACCAACACCCCTGGTATCCCTAACCCTTCCATACCCCACTGTGCAACCCTACAACCCTGGTACCCCTGGTAACCCCATTCCCTTGCCTGCAACCCCATTACACCCCTTGGTACCCCTGGTCCCTTGCCTGGTTACCCTTATCACCCCTGGTAACCCTTCACACCCCTCATACCCAGTTCCCCTGATTAACCCCTACTGTTCACCCCTGGTCCCTTGCCTGCCATTGTGTCCTTTCCCTAGACCCCTGATCCCCTGATCTCTCCCCTGGTTACCCCTGGTTACCCCTGATCCCCTGATCTGTACCCCTGGATCCCCTGGTTACCACTGGGACCCTATTACCCCTGGTCCCTTGCCTGCCCATGCCTGCATTCCCCTGGTTAACCCCTGCCTTCCCCGGCATCCCCTGGTTAACCCCTGCATCCCCTGGAAAACCTCAGCACTCACTTGCAAGTAACCCTTGCAGTGCTGAATCTATAGTGTCTGTGGCCTGCACTCCCTTGCAGTGCCACCGTTAACCCCGTAGGGACAGTGAGTACAGACGGGTGGGATTGTTAATATTACTTGTATGTGTGAACTGTGTAGTTAGTTTGTGGGTGGAATATGGGAATGTGTAGTGTAGTTGAGTTCTGTATATTTAGTGCTGTATTGTTAGTATTGCGTGCGTAGTGTATTGTTAGTAATAAATACTGTTACTTGTAACTATCTGTGTAACGTGTAGTTATTGGCGATAGTTAGTTAGTAAGGCGCATGCAGCTAGCATAGTGATCAGTGTAAAGCATAGCGAAGGTATTGTGTTATTATATAAAGGCATAAATGGGCGGAGTTATCAATAGACGGCTCCTCCCATTTATGAATATTAATTATTGATATTTGCATAAATATTAGTGATTAATATTCCCCCCTTTACAAGCACCTAGCTCCAATCTGTGGCCTATGGGAGGGGAATAATAGTCAATGGGGCCGGAGTGGTAGTCTAAGAGCTAAGAGTTAAGAGCCTTTTACATAGGGCGATTATCACCCAAACAATCATTTATTAACCGTTTGTTTACTGATCCCAATAGTTGCCTAAACATCAATGTCAAGTGATTGAATGATAATTCATTGACATTGATTGCATCTGTTATGAACACAAAATTATCGTTTGCTGTAAACAGAGGATATGCTGTCTCTAGTAATGAGAACAAACAGCTGTACGCATGATCAGAAGTTGTCAGTGATCGTCCATACTGCTGTTCATTTCCCAATGATTTCCCAATATGAAGACCCTTAACAGAGAGCAGATTGACTTACCTACAGTGTATATCTTTGATTGGCGCTCATTTTGGGCAATTCATCCATGTGGCCATTTTTTCCCCTAATGATTACCCAATAAGACCCTTAAAGAGGACCTTTCACCACTACTGACTTGTCTGTTTTAATAGTTTCATGCATTCCCCATGTAATAACAATTCTGGAGCATCTATTCTTATGTCTCTATGTTGTGCCATTCCTTTATTATTTCTACTAGAAGTTATGAATGAATTGCAATTAGCCTTCAGTAAGGGTACAGATAGGTGGTAAGCAGTTGGGGATGTGTCACTGCACAGTCTGACTCTATCCAATCAGTGCTGCCATTTTCATACTGTGCAGGTACACACTCCCAACTTGTCACCACCCCTCTGTACCCTTACTGAAGGCTAATTACAATTCATTCATAACGGAATGGCACAACATACAGACATAAGAATAGATGCTCCAGAATTGTTATTACATAGGGAATGCATGAAGCTATTAAAACAGACATATCAGGAGCGGTGAAAGGTCCTCTTTAACCACCTCAGCCCCCCTAGCTTAAACCCCCTTAATGACCAGACCACTTTTTACAATTCTGCACTACACTACTTTCACGGTTTATTGCTCGGTCATACAACTTACCACCCAAATGAATTTTACCTCCTTTTCTTCTCACTAATAGAGCTTTCATTTGGTGGTATTTCATTGCTGCTGACATTTTTACTTTTTTTTGATATTAATCAAAATTGACCGAAATTTTTGCAAAAAAATTACATTTTTCACTTTCTGTTCATTTCTACACTCACTAAAGAATTATTAGGAACACCTGTTCTATTTCTCATTAATGCAATTATCTAGTCAACCAATCACATGGCAGTTGCTTCAATGCATTTAGGGGTGTGGTCCTGGTCAAGACAATCTCCTGAACTCCAAACTGAATGTCAGAATGGGAAAGAAAGGTGATTTAAGCAATTTTGAGCGTGGCATGGTTGTTGGTGCCAGACGGGCCGGTCTGAGTATTTCACAATCTGCTCAGTTACTGGGATTTTCACGCACAACCATTTCTAGGGTTTACAAAGAATGGTGTGAAAAGGGAAAAACATCCAGTATGCGGCAGTCCTGTGGGCAAAAATGCCTTGTGGATGCTAGAGGTCAGAGGAGAATGGGCCGACTGATTCAAGCTGATAGAAGAGCAACGTTGACTGAAATAACCGAGGTATGCAGCAAAGCATTTGTGAAGCCACAACATGCACAACCTTGAGGCGGATGGGCTACAACAGCAGAAGACCCCACCGGGTACCACTCATCTCCACTACAAATAGGAAAAAGAGGCTACAATTTGCACAAGCTCACCAAAATTGGACTGTTGAAGACTGGAAAAATGTTGCCTGGTCTGATGAGTCTCGATTTCTGTTGAGACATTCAAATGGTAGAGTCCGAATTTGACGTAAACAGAATGAGAACATGTATCCATCCTCTGATGGCTACTTCCAGCAGGATAATGCACCATGTCACAAAGCTCGAATCATTTCAAATTGGTTTCTTGAAACATGACAATGAGTTCACTGTACTAAAATGGCCCCCACAGTCACCAGATCTCAACCCAATAGAGCATCTTTGGGATGTGGTGGAACGGGAGCTTCGTGCCCTGGATGTGCATCCCTCAAATCTCCATCAACTGCAAGATGCTATCCTATCAATATGGGCCAACATTTCTAAAGAATGCTATCAGCACCTTGTTGAATCAAAGCCACGTAGAAATAAGGCAGTTCTGAAGGCAAAGGGGGTCCAACACCGTATTAGTATGGTGTTCCTAATAATTCTTTAGGTGAGTGTATATAAATTTTTCTCTAAATTTATTGTTCTACATGTCTTTGATAAAAAAAAAATGCAATAAGTGTATATTTATTGGTTTGGGTAAAAGTTATAACATTTACAAACTATGGTGCAAAAAAATTTATTTACACACTTTGACTTTCTGAGCACCTGTCATGTTTCCTGAGGTTCAACAATGGCCAGGCAGTAGAAACACCCCACAAATGACCCCATTTCGGAAAGTAGACACCCTAAGGTATTTGCTGATGGGCATAGTGAGTTCATGGAAGTTTTTATTTTTTGTCACAAGTTAGCGGAAAATGTTTTTTATTTTAATTTTTTCTTACAAAGTCTCATATTCCACTAACTTGTGACAAAAAATAAAATTTTACATGAACTTGCCATGCCCCTCACGAAATACCTTGGGGTGTCTTCTTTCCAAAATGGGGTCACTTGTGGGGTATTTATACTGCCCTGGCATTTTAGGGGACCTAAAGCGTGAGAAGTAGTTTGGAATCCAAATGCGTAAAAAATGCCCTGTGAAATCGTAAAGGTACTCATTGGAATTTGGGCCCCTTTGCGCACCTAGGCTGAAAAAAAGTGTCACGCATGTGGTATCGCCGTACTCAGGAGAAGTAGGGCAATGTGTTTTGGGGTGTATTTTTACATATACCCATGCTGGGTGAGATAAATATCTCTGTAAAAGACAACTTTTCCCATTTTTCTATACAAAGTTGTCATTTTACAGAGATATTTCTCTCACCCAGCATGGGTATATGCAAAAATACACCCCAAAACACATTGCCCTACTTATCCTGAGTATGGAAATACCACATGTGTGACACTTTTTTGCAGCCAAGATGCGCAAAGGGGCCAAAAGTCCAACAAGTACCTTTTAGGAGGGCATTTTTAGGCATTTGGATTCCAGACTTCTTCTCACGCTTTAGGGCCCCTAAAATGCCAGGGCAGTATAAATACCCTACAAGTGACCCCAACATGGCTACTGCATTACAGTGAGTGCCAGCACCTCTGCGCACGTTTATTGGCTGCGTAGCAGCCAACAAACGTGTGGGGAGGGGACTCAAGCATCGCGCTCGAGCACACGCAGTGTTCGGCCGAACACCGCGATGTGCCGAGCATCGCGATGCTCGAGTAAAAAAGTGTTCAGCCGAGCATGCTCGCCCAACACTGCATCTGTGTAATGCACTAACTATATTACCACTGTTATCACCAAGGAAATGTGCAGGTCCAGTGTGTGCAATAGAGTTATTTGATATACACCTATATACACTATTTTAACAAACCCACTGAAGTCTATTGGATTACAATCCACATCATAGTGTATAATTAGGCACACCGCCAGCAGTCTGTGCTCCTGGAGTACAAACTACTCCAGCCCCTAAAACCTCTTTCACATGAGCAAGTTTTTCATCAGGGTGCGATGCGTGAAGCAAGCGCATTGCATCTGGAATGAATCCTGGCCTATTCATTTCAATGGGTGTGTTAACAGGAGTGTCTTTTTTCATGCATCATTTCTGCCTTCAGGAAAAATCACAGTATGTTCTGTACTCTGCAATTTTCACATAGAAGTAAATGAGGCTTCAGTGAAAAATGGATTGCATCCGGATGCAATACATTTTTCACTGATGGTTACTAAGAGATGTAGATTGTTAGTCTTCTTTTTTTTTTTTTTTTTACGCACATGAAAAATGCATGAAAAACTGATTTCACCCTAGAGGAAAACATTGAACACAATCGCAGACAAAACTGACTGAACTTGTGAGCAAACCCATCAGTTTTTTTCCTGAACAGACTCTGGAAAAATCTGCAACACTCGCGTGAAAAACTAAAGTTTTTTCAGGTGTAAAAGTAAATTTGTCTGGGCCGATGTCCCGGCCCCCAGCACTCCCAGGTGGTGAGGACGATGTAAAAACACCAAAAACAAGCATAGCTCTTTTTGTACATGCCCCCAAATGTTTTTGGGAAAAACAGTGCAGTTTTTGTGTAGTTTTTTTTTTAGCCAAAGCCAAAGGAATGGGACATACAGTATAAAGCAACAGCATATACTTCTCTACTTCTCCTTCTCACACCTGTATCCACTTCTAGCTTAAAAAATAAAAAATAATTAGGGTGGTTTCGCACAGTTTTTTCTTTTTTTGTTAATCCATTGCAGTTTTTGCTGCCATTTTTTGAGTCACAGACAGAAGTGGATCTAGCAAGAAGGAAAAATATAAATTTTAACTTTATATTTCTCATTCCTTTTTAATCCACTGCTGGCTTTGGCTCAAAAGACTGCATGCAAAACTTCCAATGAAACTGTTTTTGAATGGCTTTTTTCCCATATTTTTGCAGGTTTTATTTAATTTTTTTTCGAAACAGTGGCCAGATGTTTACGTAAAATGGGAAATATAAAATACAGTACAGCATGTTTATTTTAGGTGCTTTTTTTTATTTTTTAGGCATTTTCTGGGTAACTGACACTATTGGGTAATCTTTTTCTTCATTTTTGGGGTCACTTTTTGAGTAACTGGCATTTTTTTAAAACAGTATGCTCTAGGTTTTTAAAAAAATATGCATTTTACAAATCCCAAAAAAACACTGCAATAAAAAATGAAGGAAGTACAGATTCAGGTACAGAAGATTTCAAAATCCCCTTTAGAGTGCTTCACACCTGACAAAGAAAGTCTGCACTAAAATCATGAGTGTATTTTTAGGTTGATGTGAATTTTTTATTTTTATTTTTTTGGAGCAGATTTTATTGCACATTCCTGGTGCAGATTTTATTGCAGATTATTATGTCCCATTGAAATCTATGAAAAAAATTGAGCTGCACAAAATCCACAGCACATCATATTTCAGCTGCTGAACACAGACCCATAAGTACCCTTGCACACGACCGTATGACTTCTGAGGCATAAGGTCCGTGAGCAGGTCATATGTCACGGAGCAGCATTAATCATGACCAGGGGAGCGCACATCATCATAGGGTCACCCGCAGGACTATTGTCCTGCACTTCTATGATCTTATGAGTGCAGGACAATAGCATTGCGGGCTGCCCGACCTGTACAGCATCATTGTAATCTATGATGCTGTGTGCTCCCGTGCGCATGATCAATGCCACTCTGGGACATATGGCCCACTCACGGACCATATGTCTCGGAGGGCATACCGCTGTGTGCAAGGACCCTAACACTGATTTGTACAGTATAGACATTTAAATTCCAGAGGAATACATAAGGAGCTTCTTATGACACAAACGTATTCTACCACTTAAAAAGGCACCTTTATGGCTCATTCAGACAACCGTATAAGGACATCTTTTTTGTGGGGCAGCAGAACGGAAATACGAATGCTGCCAGCACACTGTGCGCTGTCCACATCTTTTGCGGCCTTATTGAAATGAATGGGTCCGCATCCGTCCCACAAAATTGTGGAACGGGTGCAGACACATAAATACGGTCGTGTGAATGAGCCCTTACTGTAAAGAACATCTGGGACAAAGGCAAAAGAAGCAGCAGGCCATGGAACCGGATACAGTGTTTTTATTTCCTGAAATCATGTACAGTAAAACTGTAAAACCCAATATTCCGAAATATTTTCGTATAAAAAAATCGTGTAAGAAGTACCTGATGTGCAAATGACACATATAGTTTAACTTTACATACTTATCTACATTGTATTTTTCCTATATGTTTTAGCGGGCAAAATAGCAAAAATCACCACGTAGAGTGCATGCTTCCATGTAGAATATGTAGGTGCTTGAACGTTTGTGAACCATTTAGAAGACTTAAAAATAGATAAAGATAATGAAACTAAACAAATGAGACAAAAATATTAGAACTGGTCACTTATTTATTGGGGAAAATGATCCAATATCACATGTCTGTGAGGGGCAAATGTATGTAAACCATTGCTTTTAGTATTTTGTATTTAGCCCATTCCTCCATTCAAAACAACTTCAATTCTGAAATGTTAAGTTCAGGACTTTGCAAAATTTTAACTTTATTCTTCTTTAACCATTCCTTGGTAGAAAAAAAACTTCTGTGCTTAGGGTCATTGTCTTGTAGTATGACCCATGTTCTCTTGAGATTCAGCTACCAGACAGATATCCTAACATTTTTCTTTAGAATTTGCTGATATAATTCAGAATTCATTGTTCCAGGTATAATGGCAAAAAGTTCTGGCACAGATGCAGTAAAACAGGCCTAAACCATGATACTACCACCACCGTGTTTCACAGATGGGATGAGTTTTTTTTATAGTATGAATGATTCTCAGAAAAAATTTCTATTTTAGTCTCATCCATCCACAAAAAAATTGTTCCAATAGCCTTCTGGTTTGTCTAGGTGATATTTATTAAACTGCAGATGGGCAGCTGTGTTCTTTTTCTCGTTGCAATCCTGCCATGCATAGAATTGTTGTTCAGTGTATTCATGATGATGGACTCATGGACATATACTGTACATTAGCTAAAGTGAGCAAGGCATTTAGTTGTTTAGAGGTTACCTTGGAATCCTTTGTGACCTTGTAGAATATTACATGCCTTGCTCTTGGCGTGATGTTTGTTGGTTGACAACTCCTGGGGAGGTTAATAATGGTCTTGAATTTCCTCCATTTGTACATAATCGGTCTAACTGTAAACTGGTGTACACATTTTGTAGAGATGGTTTTGTAACGTTTTCCAGCCTGATGAACATCAACAACTCTTCTTCTGAGGTCCTCAAAAATATCCTTTATTCGTGCTATGATACAAGTATGTAAACGTGTTGTGAAGCTTATACTTTGAAAGATTCCTTCACACCTAATTGTTATCCCTTTGATTGAAAACAGTAGATTCTAATTTCACCTTTAAATTTTCTGGTGATATAATAATATAATATAATATAATATAATAATCCTAAAATTTCACATAGTTTTGCCACTCACAGACATGTGAAATTGGATCATTTTTACTCAATAAATAAATGACTAATATTTTTGACTCTTTGTTTGATTTGGTTATCTATGTCAACTTTTAGGACTTGTGTGAAAACCTAATGTAGTTTTAGGTCAAACTTATAGAAATATAGAAAATTCTTAGGTATTCACAAACTTTTAAGCACCACTGTAAATCCATACTATGCACTTTTTAAGCAAAATCGGTATGCCTTGTACATAAATAAAGGCTTCTTTGATGAATGACATGACTACTGTCTAGCGAGAACATTACTACTTATAGTATTTCTAGTAAGCCAAAGAAAAGCTAAACATCCCTAGCTATGAAGGTCTCTAGAATGGCCTTCATATGTCATGACCTTTAATTAATATTTCATTGGTCTTCCCGGAAAAGCTTTTGAAAGATCGCGTAATACTGCAATTGCAAAGGAGCTGTCAACTTGTAAGGTCAGGTTATTGACATTTGACAGAAAGCACAGGATGAGTGCCATCACAAGGACTTGAGGGTCTGTGTCAGATGGAACAACATTTCTGCCATTGATTTCATATTAGAGGACCTGCCTTATAAACTCATTGCAATTGTCTGCTTGGAAAATGCCTAATACTTTGATCATTTGTAAAGATGCGTCTTGGCTTATTGGCAGCATTATCTGGCTATTCACTGGATAATTACCAACACTGTAAAAGCTTATTTGGCAGAAGGTTTCTATTCATAACAAACTTGATACAGTGACCTTGACAGCTGATTTATTTGCACATGCTATGGAGAATGATTTGAAATGTTCTCAAGAGTTTGAATCATTTACAGCATTCTCCAATGTTTAGAATTTAAAGTTATTCATGTATAAGGGCTCTTTTACACGAGCGGATGCCGTGCGTGGAATCCACTGCGTGAAAGAGAGCCAAGCCCTATTCCGGACAGCAGAGACACAGAGCATTAACATGATTGATAATGCTCTTTGCCTCTCTGTGACCTTTTTACTACAAAATCACGGTGACAACTTTATCTCATTGTGATTTTGTAGTAAAAAGATCATAGAGAGGCAAAGAGCATTATCAATCATGTTAATGCTCCGTGTCGACGAATATAATTGGGACGAATATACTTTGGAGGAGTATATCTTCACCTACTTACAGGGCTGATCAGGTGACAGTTGAGAGCTTAGCCACCGAGAAGTAGGGTCGCTCCTTTCAGGGCGGGTGCTCCGCTTGTAGGCAGGGGTAGTCCAAGGGTTAATCTAGGGTCACTTCCCTCCTGCCCCCTGTCCTGACCTCACTTCACTGTGGTTCACAGAAGCCAATCAGCTGTCTTCAAAACTGTGAGTTATATTATTTGCTTTGTTTTGGATTATACCCAGTCTAAAGTAAGGCTCCTCTGTTTATTTATGGCACCAGCCTATTTATTATAAATATTATTTTTGTTATGGGGCAATTTTATAATGAATACTAGTAAAAGTTACGTTTTAAGAAAAGCTATTTTTTTCTGTGATATTTATATTTTTATGCGCTTTTCAAATCATATCTCATTTCTCAGGGATATTATTAAAACTTGTTAGAGACCCAAAAGTCCTTTTAAGGACTATTGTTGTATCTGGCAGTAATATATATTTTTAGCGCAACCTGCGCTAACTAGTTTGCAATTCTTTGACCACTGCAGACAGCGACATTATCTGCACTACATCTCCTGTCTAACGTGTGCGCAGCCTAAAAATATCTGTGACATCCAGTGTACTTTTTCCGTAGACGGTATCCGCTGCGGACAGTTACATTACCTGCGCTACATCTCCTGTATAATGTTGCGTATCAGAAATATCAGTGACATTCAGTCTATTTTTTTTGCTGCTGGTGACAGCGACATTTCCTGCGCTATATCTCCAATATAGAGTTAGCGCATCAGAAATAAAAGTGACATTCAGTGTAATTTTTTTGCTGCTGGTGGCAGCGACATTACCTGCGCTACATCTCCAATATAGAGTTAGCGCATCAGAAATAAAAGTTATATTCAGTGTAATTTTTTTCGCCGCTAGTGACAGCGACATTATCTGGCTACATCTCGTGTGTAACGTGTGCGCAGCCTAAAAATATCTGTGACATCCAGTGTACTTTTTCTGTAGACAGTGTCCCCTGCGGACAGTTACGGAGCCGCAAAACACGAAAAGCGGCAATGTGCATTCCGCATTTTGCGGACCGCACATTGCCGGCACTAATAGAATATGCCTGTTCTTGTCCGCAATTGCGGACAAGAATAGGACATGTTCTATTTTTTTGCGGAACGGAAGTGTGGACCCGGAAGTGCGGACATTGTGCTGCCCCATAGGAATGAATGGGTCCGCAATTCCGTTTTGCAAAATGCAGAACGAAATTGCGGACGTGTGAATGGAGCCTAAAAGGACACTATAGTCCCAGAACCACTACAGTTTAATGAAGGAGCACTATAGTGCCAGGAAAACAAACTCATTTTCCTGGCACTATATAGTTGTTAGGAGTGGGGCACCCTCGTGTCCCCCTCCCACTGGGCTAAAGGGGTTAAAACCCCTTCAGCCACTTACCTTTCTCCAGCGCCGGCACTGGGAACTCTTCTCCCCGATCCTCCTCTCAGCTGCGCATGCGCACGCATTCAAAACTATGTTCCGCATCTTCCCACTGTAATTTTCACAGTGAGAATCGCGGAAGCACCTCTAGCGGCTGTCAGGGAGACAGCTACAAGAAGCTTGATTAACCCTAAGGGAAACATAGCAGTTCTTTTAATTTAAATGCTGAGAAAGGGGTGGAACATATGTGATGTCATGATATGGGCAGATCATCTGATAAGGAGGGGGGGGGCAAAAATCCTTGCACCGGCCCTGAGCGCAGGACACAACTCTCGAAGTCACACAAGTGCGACCAGGTCAATTAAGCACCACCCTGTCTTCCACAAAGTCCAGTCTCAGTAGCCAGGAGTCTGGTCAACACAATCCTCACGCTGATCCTCCTTCCTCCCACCATGGAGAGTCTTGGCAAACAAGTGATCCCACACTCGGATATTCCAAGGAGCTGTTTTCATCGCCATTCCTTAATTTGAGTCTCTTGCCAAGCCCACTTGAAGAGGGACATGAGGAGATCTTGTGCCCTGATTCCCAAACTCTGGAGCATCCACAGTCAGAAGAAGATGACGGTGGGGAATGGCAATTAGTGTTTCACGAGGTGGATGATGATGATGATGATGAGACACTGTTGCCAATAAGTCAACCGCAATTAGTGTCTCAAGAGGTTCATGATGAGGATGAGACACAGTTGGCAATAACTGAGGTTGTTGTTAGGTCAACAAGTCAGGAGGATGACCAGAGTGAGAAAGTAGAAGAGGAGGTGCTGGACGATGAAATCACTGACCCAACCTGGGAAGGTGGCAAGCGGAGCGAGGACAGCAGTACAGAGGGGGAGGGATCCTCAGCACCGCAACAGGCTGGAAGAGGCAGTGGGGTAGCATAAGGGAGAAGGCGGGCCACACCAAACAGGCCCGCAACTGCACCCCCTTGCGGCAATCTCCCTTGCCAAGGGGTAAGTGTTCCGCAGTCTGGCGCTTTTTTGAGGAAAGTGCGGACGATAAATGAATTGCCATTTGCAACCTGTGCCGTACCAAAATGAGCAGGGGCGTGAACACTAGCAACCTTACCACCACCAGCATGATCCGCCACATAGCATCAAAGCACCCTAATAGGTGGGCCGAACGCCTGGGTCCACAATCAGTGTCTGCGGGTCCCACCACTGCCTGCTCTTCCCCTGTGTTATGTGCTGGCCAATATCCTGTTCAAGACGCAGGCCCGGATGCCTCCCGCCATGCACCTGGACCTTCGCAAGCACCATCAGCTAGCACATCCACTTCTGTGTCCCAGCGCAGCGTACAGATGTCTATACCCCAGGCCTTTGAACGAAAGTGCAAATACTCAGCCACCCACCCACAGACCATAACACTGAATGCGGACCTTTCCAAATTGCTAGCACTGGAAATGTTGCCATTTAGGCTTGTGGACACTGAGGCTTTCTGCAGCCTAATGATGGCGGCTGTCCAGTGGTACTCTTCCCCAGCTGCCAATATTTTTCATGGTGTGCAGTCTCAGCCTTACACCATCATGTGTCCCGTAACATCACCCGTGCCCTGACCAACTCAGTTATTGGGAAGGTCCACTTAACAACTGACACATGGACAAGTGCTTTTGGCCAGGGACGCTACATTTCCCTGACGGCACACTGGGTAAACGTAGGGGAGTCATAACCTAGGATGGTACAGTTGCTACCGACGCCAAGGATTGCGGGCCCTACTTCCATCAGTGTTTCCGCCGCCACCTACGTTAGTGGCTGCAACCTCCCCTTCTCCTCCTCCACCTCCTCCTCCACTTCCACCTCTGAATTATCATCTTGCAGCACCAGTCAGCCATCAGTCAGTAGCTGGAAGAAGTGTAGCACTGCAGTGGGGAAGTGGCAACAGGCCGTGCTTAAACTGATCTGCTTAGGTGACAAACATCACACCTCTGCAGAGCTGTGGCAGGAGATAAGGGACCAGACTGAGCTGTGGCTCTCGCCACTCAACCTAGAACCAGTTATGGTTGTGTCTGATAATGGCCGTAACTTGGTGGCGGCTTTGGAGCTCGGCAAGCTCACACACATACCATGCCTAGCCCACGTGTTCAACCTAGTGGTTCAGCAGTTTCTCAAAACCTACCCCAATTTGCCTGAGCTACTGGTGAAGGTGCACCGTGTGTGTGCCCATTTCCGCAAGTCATCGACAGCTTCCGCCGGTCTGGCAACACTGGAGCAGCGCTTGCAATTGCCAGCTCACCGACTGCTGTGCGACGTGAGCACGTGCTAGAACTCCACATTCCACATGTTGGCCAGGCTTTAGTGGAATACCAGCTGCAACATGATCATCGCCTTTCCAGTCAGCTTTCGCTCTTCACAAGCGACGAGTGGACATTGATGTCTGACCTCTGTGAGGTTCTACGCAACTTTGAGGAATCAACACAGATGGTGTGTGGCGATAACGCTATTATCAGTGTAACCATCCCACTTCTGTGTCTACTCAAATGCTCGCTGTTTACAATGAAGGCGGACGCTTTGCATGTGGAAGAGGTGGAAATGGAGGAAGACAGTACACAGGGTGATAGCCAGACCGCCCGCAGTTCGTCTCCTCAGCGCAAATTGGATGATGATGAGGAGGAGGAGCAGGAGACGCTTGCCTCCACTACAGAGGGTAGTACCCATGGAAGTTTTATTCCATCTGTTCAGTGTGGATGGGTGGAAGAGGATGAGGAGATTGAGAGTCATCCTCCTGATGAGGACAATGAAGTCTTGTCTGTTGGGACTCTCTAACACATGGCTGACTTTATGTTAGACTGCCTTTCCCGTGACCCTCGCGTTGTACGCATTTTGGCCAACACCAATTACTGGTTGTTCACCCTTCTTGATCCCCGCTACAAAGAGAACTTCTCATCTCTCATTCCTGTGGTGGAGAGGACGAGCAAAATGGTGCAATACCAGAAGGTCCTTGTGGAAAACTTGCTTCAAAAATTTCCATCTGACAACGCTGGCTGCAGAGTACATACTGTAGATCCTTGGCCAACCAACAGCGTCCTCAGTGATCCCTGTGTGCCTTACAACTATTGGGTGTCCAAGCTGGACATGTGGCATGAACTGGTGCTTGGAAGTGCTGGCCTGCCCCCCTGCCCCAGCGTTTTGTCAGAGCGGGTATTTAATGCTGCTCGGGGAATAATAACTGATAAGCGCATCCGCCTGTCGACTGAAAATGCTGACTGGTTGACTCTTATTAAAATGAACAAGGCCTAGATTGTCCCTGACTTCTTTATTCCACCAGAGGAAAGCGGCTGAACATAAAGGCACTCTAAAAGTGGCTTTTATGGTGTATTGAATAATCTGTATTCCCATGCACCCCTTCCACCACTAAAAAGGGTATATAATTCAATCTCCCTTTTCTCGTCCTCCTCCTCTATCAACATACTCATTAGGCTGCCCTCGCTCCTAATGTTTTAGAGGGTCAGCTCAGCAGCGGGCCCTGACCCATAATGTTTTAGAGGATCACCAGCAGGCCCTCACCCATAATGCTTTTGAGGGTCACCAGCAGGCCCTCAACCATAATGTTTTTGACGGTCACCAGCAGGCCCTCAACCATAATGTTTTAGAGGGTCAGCTCAGCAGCAGACCCTCACCCCTAAATTTTTACATGGTCAGCACGGCAGCAGGCCCTCGCCCACAACATTTTTTAGATGGTCAGCTTGGCAGCAGGCCCTCGCAAACAATTTTTTTTAGATGGTCAGGTCGGCAGCAGGTTTTCGCCCACAACAATTTTTAGATTGTCAGCTCAGCAGCAGGCCCTCGCCCATAATGTTTTAGATGGTCAGCTCAGCAGCAGGCCCTCACCCCTAATGTTTTAAATGGTCAGATCAGCAGCAGGCCCTCGCCCCTAATATTTTAGAGGGTCACCAGCAGGCCCTTGCTCCTAATGTTTTTGAGGGTCACCAGCAGGCCATTAATCATAATTTTTCAAGGGTGTGTATGATGCCCTCCTTTATGTGTAATAAAGGGTGTATTGGAGTGCCGGTTCCTTGTAATTTTTGGCAGCCCTTTCCCTTAGTAAATAGGCTTTATGAGTGTAGGAGTCCTACTACCTGAACAATTATACCACAATGTG